>NW_017724718.1:0-306 GCF_001865875.1 Lupinus angustifolius | reverse complement strand
TTCGGATACCACTATGTCACGATGTGTTCTCTCTCACCTTAATGAAGCGCTGCTTATACTCGTCAACTAAGGGTGGTTTGTTTTCAAGGTTCGAACACCGAAATCTTCGTAACTACCACAATAAAAATCCGTTAGTTTCCGATATTTCTAAAATCGTTACTAAAATACTTAAACTCATTTCTCTTTTTCCCCATCGTGATCATACATCCCTTTCATACATCCGGTCCAACATCACATGTTCTTGACCATCCTTTTTCATCGAAAGTTCGTTCACTATTTCCATCCCTTTTAAAGGTACGGTTTTTA
>NW_017724717.1:0-819 GCF_001865875.1 Lupinus angustifolius | reverse complement strand
GAAAATGCAAGAGTGTGAGAGTGAAGTGTGAAGTGTGAGGGTTTAAGGAGAGAAGGGAAATCAGATTTCCCTCTAGGCAATCATTAAAAATCTCCTAGGGTGGCTAATGATGAGCTCATGAGATATTTGAGAAAGTGATGTGAGGTTTGCTTTATAGAAAAGCAAATTTCACATCCCAACGCGAAATGACCACTTCGCGGAAACGTGCATAAACATGCCCGAGTATTACCGGTCAATACTCGATCGAGTATTATAAATCGACCGATTTTAATATCTGAATAGAATTTCGGATTTCGGCATTCCGAGTGGAAAATATTTAGAAAATAGGTATGGGTGTAATCAGGGTCTATATTGAATCGAAATGAAATTAAGAAACCAACGGCGCAATCGGAATTCGATTCCGAGTTACGGAACTCAAGAACCACTTTTTGAGCCATACCGGGTGAGATTCGGCCCCGACAGCGGTCCGAAACCGACTATCTCAGAAAATCATGAAAATTTACCACAAACTTTTAAATAGAATTACGAGACAAAAACTCAACTAGAGTTTCATCTAATTCTTTACCGAAAATTCCCATAAATTCATTTTTGAAAATATAATTAATAACAATATTAATGAAATCTTATAATTCAAAATCGTAAAATTCGCGGTGTTACAATTCTCCCCCTCTTAAAAGATTTTCGTCCTCGAAAATAGAGCATACCTCTCACTCAAACAGGTGGGGATAGGATTCTCCCATCGCATCCTCGACCTCCCAAGTCGCATCTTCACCATTCGCTTGACTCCACATGACCTTAACCAATGCGATTTCTTTCCCT
>NW_017724716.1:0-495 GCF_001865875.1 Lupinus angustifolius | reverse complement strand
CTGTCTTCATGTTCTCCCTTATCATTCGAATCTTGTCCATCGTTTGCTGAACCACATCGGGTCATAAAATCAAATTCTCCCCCGTTTCAAACCAGCATAACGGCGTTCTGCATTTCTTGTCGTACAAAGCTTCATACGGCGCCATACCGATATTTGAATGAAAGCTGTTATTGTAAGTGAATTCGATCAAATTCAGATGATCAACCCAACTTCTTGCGTTCTCCAACACACATGCTCTAAGCAGATCCTCCAATGATTGGATCGTCCTTTCTGATTGACCATCGGTCTGCGGGTGATAAGCTGAACTCATGCTTAACTTAGTCCCCAAAGCTAATTGCAAACCATTCCAGAACTTGGAAGTGAAGCGCGAATCTATATCCGAGATGATATTAGTGGGAATACCATGTAATCAGACAATCTCTTTAATGTACAACTCTGCCAATCTCTCCAAAGAGTACTTCATGTTGATAGGCAGAAAGTGGGCTGTCTTGGTTA
>NW_017724715.1:0-456 GCF_001865875.1 Lupinus angustifolius | reverse complement strand
CCAGGTCGCTTGTGTTCAATCTTCGCTTTCTGGCATGTCAAGCAACGAGAAACATACTCGGCTACATCTTTCTTCATTCCTGACCACCACAACATTTTCTTCAAATCTTGATACATCTTGGTAGTTCCTGGATGAATACTCAACTTGCTCCGGTGTGCTTCGTCCAAGATTGCCATCCTCAAATCAGGGTCTCTTGGCACGCAAATTCTATTTTTGCACTTGAGTACTCCATTAGTCCCAATCTGAAATTCTGGGGCTTTTCCTTCGATCAGCAGAATTTTCTTCTCTTGCAGTTCAGGGTCCAAATCTTGTAAACCTTTCAATTGCTCCATGAATTCATTCGTTACGGTAAGCATGCCACAAATCAAACTCTTAGGTCCAATTTGAACCGCTAGATTCAAATATCTGAATTCTTCTATCAGCTTCATCTCGCTAACCATCGTCGTCGAGATATTC
>NW_017724714.1:0-626 GCF_001865875.1 Lupinus angustifolius | reverse complement strand
CACCGTACAGATGGTGTCTCCAAATCTTGAGAGCAAATACGATCGCAGCTAGTTCCAGATCGCGTGTTGGGTAGTTCTTTTCATGAGTTTTTAACTGTCTTGACGCGTAAGCCACTACTTTCTCTTGTTGCATTAACACACAACCTAACCCTTGCTTCGACGCGTCACAATACACATTGTAGTTCACGCTAGGATTTGGCAAGATCAAAACAGGTGTTGTGGTCAACCTCTTCTTTAATTCCTAAAAACTCTCTTCACACTTGGCCGTCCAGACAAATGTTTTATCTTTCCTTGTCAGCATAGTCAGTGGCAACGCCAGTTTGGAGAATCCTTCAATGAACTTCCGATAATAGCCCGCTAAACCAAGGAAACTCCTGATCTCCGTTACTGACTTAGGAGAATTCCAGTCATTACAGTCTCCACCTTTGCAGGATCTACTGCAATTCCTCCATTCGAGATCACATGACCGGGAAAATTTACAGACTCTAGCCAAAACTCACATTTCGAAAGTTTGGCATAAAGCTTGTTGTCTTTCAATATCTGCAGCACCACTCGCAGATGCTCGACATGTTCTTCTGCAGTCTTTGAGTAAATTAGAATATCATCGATAAATACGACCACAAATG
>NW_017724713.1:0-3048 GCF_001865875.1 Lupinus angustifolius | reverse complement strand
TACCATCCTTTTTCTTGACAAACAATACTGGTGCACCCCACGACGAAACGCTAGGTCTGACAAATTGCTTTTGCAGCAGATCTTCCAACTGCTTCTTCAACTCTGTTAGCTCCAACAGTGCCATCCTATAAGGAGCGATAGAGATCGGTCCAGTTCCAGGAACTAGATCGATAGAAAACTCTATCTCTCTTACTGGAGGTAATCCAAGAATGTCTTCCAGAAATACCTCGGAGAAGTCTCTGACTACAGGTAGGCTCTGAATTTCTGCTCTACCTTCCTTTTCCAACGAAGCCAACATCATAAGCACCTGAGCTCCATTCTCCAACAACTTCTCCATCTCGTTGGCATATGTATTTTTAGCCTCATAGTTGGGTTTACTGATTTTTATAGGTTCGCTAAACACTAAGGTCCTACTAAAACAGTTCAAAAGAACATGATTTTTTGATAACCAGTCCATCCCTAAAATGATATCTAACTGGGATAAGGGTAGACATATCAGGTCCACCAAAAATACTCGGTTTTCTAAAGTTATCGGACATTGGGAACACACGGTTGACACGATAACTGGTTCACTGGTGGGGGTGGATACAAGCAAATCATAAGGTAAAGACACAACGGGTAAAGCTAAACGGTTAACAACATCAATAGCAATAAAGGAATGAGTCACACCCGAATCAAACAGTACATATAAAGGAATCTCGTTAACGTTGCATGTACCTTGAATGAGATCTTCGTTAGCCCCAACCTATGTTCCGCTCATCGTGAACACTCTGCCCTGAGCCCTAGGTCATGCCGCATGCACTGGGTTCACTGCTTCCCTTTTTAGCTTTGGGCATGAAGACTTGTAGTGTCCTACCTCATTGTAATGAAAACAAGTCACACAAGTGTTACCAACGTGTCTTTCCTTGCACTTGGGACACACTGGTGTCACAGTCTGATTGTAGTTCCCGACAGACGAACTCATCCTGTTGTTGTTGTTGTTGTGGCTGTTGTTGTGGTTATTGTTATTGTTGTTGTTGTTTCCTGGTCTGAAGCCTATGTTGTTATCAGGCTGAAAGCTCATTTGATGACTTCCTGAAGAAGACGTAGCAGACCTTTGATTGCGGTCGAAGGGCCTTCCCCTTCCAAACCCATGTCCACCACTCCTCTGTGGACTGACCCATGTTGGAGGTGATATGACACTTTTCAGTGTCGCATTCCTCGCTCTGATGCTCTCCTCGTAGAGCCTGCACTTGTTGACTAGAGTTGCAAAGTCTGGTATCTGTTGGTGAATGAACATCACCTTCAGGTCGGGCTTAAGTCCATCCTCGAACTTAGCGCACTTCGACCTCTCGTTTCCAATCTCATTGTAATGTGGGGCATACCTCGCCAATTCCTCGAACTTGGCGGCATACTCTCCCACCGAAAAACTCCCCTGTTGAAGCTTCAAGAATTCCATTTCCTTCTTCGTCTTCATATCAGCAGGGAAATACTTCTGCAGAAACTTGTCCTTGAATGTGGTCCAGCTGACCACCTGGTGCTCATGCTCCATCTGCCTCCTGGTAAACTCCCACCAGTTATTTGCTTCCTTACTTAGAATGTAAGTAGCGTAGGTAACCTTCTGTTCATCGGTACACATGAGTGCCCGAAAGATTTTCTCCAACTCCTGGATCCATTCATTTGCAGCCTCGGGTGCAACTCCTCCTTCAAATCTTGGGGGTTAACGACGACAGAACTCGTCCAACCCCTTATACTGAGTCAACCCTTGAGACGACTGAGCCTGGTGCTATTGTTGATTCAGCTGGTGTAGATTAGCATTTACACCTTGGATTGCCGTGGTCATCGCCGCCATGAAGTCCAGGTTTGCGGTTCCTCTTCCAGCCATCTTATTAACCACACATTTAAACTAGGTGAGATACTATTCTCATTAAAAACTTCCATCGTCGAACTCCAACGACAACCAACTAATCATACTCAAATAAACAACTATCATACAAAGTCACACAAGAAAGCATGTAAGGCCATGCCCAGGCCGAATAGGAAAGATCCGCTCTAAAAAACATTGCGGAAAATGGGTAAATTTTTTTTAAAAACATGATATAAAATTGTTTCCTTTTCAAATCTTCCTTTTCCGGGACATCACTTTAAGTAACTCGAATGCGGAAAATCAACTTATCGTTATCGAATGATAACTTACCCTGATTCATAATTTCCTGAATAACACAATGCATATAATTAGTTAAGTCATAGTTAGTTCATACAAACTAAGTCAACAAGGCGGAAACTACATCGCCACTATCATAAACAAAATAAAAAAGATACACAGCCCCCCACCAAAAACAAAAAGGGGACATTGACTGGCCCACAAGCTGACTCAAAAGAATCCAGGAATGCTGGACCCCTCACTCGGGTCCTCCTCCTCTTCCGAGTTAGATACGAGGTCGATCACCTCCACCGAACTCTCTACATTTACGAGCTCAACGACCTCGTCCTCTTCTTCCTCTTCCCCCACTTCATTATGCCATAACCCCGCGGCATAATTCGGAGGGGATGACATTCTCAAAACCGGAGCCTTCTTGAAGGGACCTCTTCCAAGAACCCGGCTCCTCTTGGCTCTACTGGATGATGGAGCATCCACACAATCTGGCCACATCCTATGACCGTGGGAGAGAACAGCGCCATCACTCCTTACTGGCGGGTATCGAAGTCCATCCTCTGGAGACCTCAGCCTCCTTGGAGGCAAGGTGAAAGAAGTGTCAATGTAGGTGTCGGGTTGAGGGATCATCATTGATGACCCGTTGCACACCATGTGCAACGGCAGACCGCAGGGGCCTGTGTATGTATATCAGTGCCTGTCACTATCCCATTGTCCCATCGGGGACATCGTGAAGTGATAGCCTCGAATGTGATGGTTGATGTTGGACATCTACATAGCGAATATACACAAACAAGAAACAATACAGCGGAGAGAGTAAGACATCTAATGAACATAAATTCATTGACGGCGTGGACTTACTCAGAATATCACACTCAGACATAAAATATATTTTAACATATAGTTTATCATTT
>NW_017724712.1:0-933 GCF_001865875.1 Lupinus angustifolius | reverse complement strand
TCACCGTCCAATCAGTGTCGTCCCTACTTACATCACGGTGCTCTAAGTCGTCTCGTCGTTTCCTCTCCACTACTTCATGGTCACAATGCAATGCATTCTTAGTCAAAGTCAAATGCAAATGTATTAATAAAACACATGATCGGCCCATCCTTAAGCCATATCCCGACAAGGAATGCTTCTCGTGGGACCCGATAGTACGTCAACCGTACATGCTCAATATAACATCTCATTTACAATAACTCATCACCGGATTAATCCTGGACGGTCACATGACCAGGCCTCTTACGGTCGGTCGATCGTTGTTCCGTGATATCATGTATCCTTACTAGGGTACCCCCTTAGTTCACGACCTCAAGTCAGATACTTGCCCAACAAGGCATAATCACAAACAATGCTTTCATACTTTTGTAGAGTCATGCTTCTCATCTAAGCCGTGATCTCATTACACAACCTTTATATCCCAATACACTCTACACGGGTTCATCACATTGTTCACAACATCATCTTATTTCAATCTTTCCACACCGTCCCTCGCCAAAGCAAGGACTAGTCGCCCAAGCGACAATTCATTTTTAAATCTTAAATAAACTGAAGCCTTCCTCGCTCAAGCGAAGGTATTCTCGCCCAAGTGAGAGAGTTACATAAACTCATTAAAATCCTGGGCTTTCTTGCCCAAGCGAGATTCTGTCGCCCAGGCGAGAGAGTTCCAGAACCAAAACTTCTCCTCGCCCAGTCCTCGCCCAAGCGAGGCTGTGCTCGCCCAGGTGAGAGTTTCTCGCCCAAGCGATAGGGACTTGGACAAAATACCAATTTTGCCCTTTTTGACAACCGAAAACACATTTAAACATCGTTTTTCAAACACCTGCACACAGAAAAGTTCCCAACAACATTCATATCTTATATTCAACACATTTCATCAACAATCATATATAT
>NW_017724711.1:0-20095 GCF_001865875.1 Lupinus angustifolius | reverse complement strand
AGGTAACATCTCAATCACTACAACTCATCACCGGACAATCCTGGACGGTCACATGACCACGCCTCTTACGGTCGGTCGATCGTTGTACAGTGATATTATGTATCCTTACTAGGGTACCCCCTAGTTCACGACTTCAAGTCGGATACTTGCCCAACAAGGCATCAACATAACAATACTTTCACAACATCATCTTTATGCTATTTAAGGCATGATCTCATTCCACAACTTTATACCACAACACCCTACCCGGGTTCGTCGCATTGTTCACAACCTCATCTTATTTCAATCTTTCCACACTGTCCCTCGCCCAAGTGGGAACTAGTCGCTCAAGCGACAATTCGCCTTTAAATTTCAAATAGACTGAATCTTTCCTCGCCTAGGCGAAAGTATTATCGCCTAAGCGAGAGGGTGCCAGAAACACATTAAAATTCTGGAATTTTTTTTTTGCCCTTCGAGTTTTTGCTCGCCCGGGCGGACTTTTGGTCGCCCGGCGACGCCTCGTTCGCCCAGGCGAAAATCCTGGTTTTTTCGCCCAATCGAGTTTTTGCTCGCTCGGGCGGACTTTCGGTCGCCCGGGCTCGCCCCGGCGACACCTCGTTCGCCCAGCCGAAATTCCTGGAAATTTTTTTTTTTGGCGAGTCGAGTTTTTGCTCGCCCAGGCGAAAATCCTGAATTTTTTTTTTTGCCCAATCGGGTTTTTGCTCGCCCGAGCTCGCCCCGACGACTCTTGGTTCGCCCAAACTACTGGGATTTGGACAGAATGCTAATTTTTGTCATTTTCAACAATCAAGACACATTCAAACATGGTTTTTCAACCACCTGCACTCAGAAAATTTCACAACAACATTCATATACAATATTCAACACATTTCATCAACAATCACATATATTCAAAAGCATTCAAACATAAAAATCTTGGGTTTCTTAAACCCAAGTTAACTCCAAAACCTTTGAGATGGTTTAGGAGATCCGGGTGTCATATTCGGACACCACTATGTCACGATGTGTTCTCTCTCACCTTAATGAAGCGTGCTTTACGAAATCCCTATGGTTCGGTTGGGTTGCAAGGTTCAAATGCCGGAAATCTTCGTAACTACCATAATAAAACTCGTTAGTTTCCGATATTTCTAAAATCGTTACCAAAATACTTAAAACTCCATATTCCGATTTAAAACATTCTTTGATAATCTTACCACTTTAAAGTAAGTTATACAAAGTATCATTTAAGAGTTTCATGAGACCTTCATATACTCATGAACCTCAACATCATTTTTAACAAAGATTTCTATTTTTCCAACTTGATTCAAGCCATGGTTTAAGGCTAAAAACAAATAGAAATACATACATTCTCATTTTTACAAAACATTTCCTAAAGGTTCCTTTGATTTTATCATCATCCCCTTTGGCTAAAACAACAAAAGTATGTAATACAACATTATAACAACTCTATGAACACAAGTTGTTCATGTTTTCAACAAAATATTTTTGTGAGTTCAAGAACCACATCATTTTCGGTTTTTGAAGAGAAAATGAGTTAGAAAGCGTTTTAGAAAATTTCAACGGTTGAATATGTTCTTGACATACTCATGAACAACATACTTAAATCTCATCAACATCCATT
Source organism: Lupinus angustifolius (assembly GCF_001865875.1). Taxonomy (NCBI): domain Eukaryota; kingdom Viridiplantae; phylum Streptophyta; class Magnoliopsida; order Fabales; family Fabaceae; genus Lupinus; species Lupinus angustifolius. Next base: position 18,474 of record NW_017724711.1, on the reverse strand, counting down.
GGTTGAATGTTGAGAGATCAAAGATTGAAGATGGAAGAAGACATGAGAAAAATGAGAGAAAAATGGAGAGATTTACCTTCTCCTTGAAAATGCCAAAGTGAGTGAGTGAAGTGTGAAGTGTGAGGGTTTAAGGAGAGAGGGAAATCAGATTTTCCCTAGGCAATAATGACAAATCTCATAGGGTGGCTAATGATGAGCTCATGAGATATGGTGAAAGTGATGGAAGATTTGCTGTATGGAAGTCAAATCTCTCATCCCCATGCGTAATGATCACATTGCGGACACGTGTGATAACCATTCCCGAGTATTATCAGCCCATACTCGATCGGGTATTTTAAATCGTCCGATCCTAATATCCGATTAGAATTTCGGATTTCGGCATTCCGAGTGAAAAATATTTAGAAAATAGGTATGAGTGTAATCAGGGTCTATTTTGACTCAAAATTAAATTACAAAGCCAACGGCGCGATCGGAATTCGATTCCGAGTTACAGAACTCAAAAAAACGCTTTTTGAGCCGTACCGGGCGGATTCGGTCCCAACTGTCTCCAAAATTACCAAAATTTACCACAAAATCGGAAATAAAATTTCAAGAATAAAACTCAACTAGAGTTTCGTCTAATTCCTTAACGAAAATTCCCAGAAATTCATTTTCGAATATATAATTAATGAAAATATTAGTAAAATCTTATCATTCAAACTCGTAAAATTCGCGGTGTTACAGTGCAACTTAGGAAGAGACGAACTCAATTTCTACTCTTCCAATTGATTCGGAGTCACCACTATATTTTTTGCGATAAAACGTAGAAAACTTTCTTTAATACCCAATTTAAATAATATGATATTTTGAAAAAGAGTTCTGAGCTCGGGAGTCAATTATGGACCAGGAAAGGTATTAGCACCCCGTTTGCCCGTATTAAAACGATACTCTCGCTATTAACATAGACTTTTATACCCTTAAAATCATTTGTTAAAAATCAATTACTAAAGTAAAATATTTTATTTTTTATTTTTGTGTCTCAGAAGAGTCCATCATGCTTCTACGTATCCCTAGGTGCAATATGAAAATCAAGACTATGTAGTTCTAATTTGAAAATTGGTTGACATCGATTTGTTTGGTTTAATTGGAATTTTATCCACTTTGGAAAAAGATGAAACAATAGAAGCTAATGTCCACACCGCATCGAATCTCAAAGAGATTTTTTAAATAGTTGAAATCTTATCATCTTCGAGATAGATGAAGCATCAGAAACTAATATCCGCACCACATCAAATCTCAAATGGATATTTGAAATAGTCAAAATTTAATCATTTTCGAGATAGACGAAGCAACAAAAACTAATGTCCGCGAGACATCAAATCTGAAATAGATATTTGAAATAGTCAAAATTTAATTGTTTTCGAGATAGATGAAGCAACATAAACTAATGTCTGCACCGCATCAAATCTCAAATAGAATTTGAAAGTAATTGAAATTTTATTCTCTTCAAGATAGATGAAGCAATAAAAATTAATGTATGCACCGTATCAACCCAATGAATTTTCCAACGATCAATTTCATCTTTGAATCAACGATCAATTAAGCAACAAAAATTAATGTATTCTCTTCAGAATGTTAATGATATGGATGACATGTTTTATGGCATATGACCAATAAACTTTTGTGAGATGGCTTTGGAGTAATATAGCTCTTGCCACATTCAAGATGTGTTGGTGCTTTCTCTCAACAACACCATTTTGTTGAGGTGTGTAAGTGCAAGTAGTTTGATGGATGATGCCTTTGTTGGCATAGAAGTCCTTTAGAAGGAACTCAGGGCCATTATCACTTTGAATTATCTTTATGTTGGCAGACAATTGATTACTAACAAGATTAATGAAGTGTTGTAGAGCCTTAGAAGCTTTTGCTTTACTTTTAAGTAAATTTACCCAAGTGTACCTACTCAGATCATCAACTATAGTTAGGAAGAACTTGTGTCCATGTATTGAAGAAATAGGAAAGGGGCCCCATATGTCTATGTGAATTAGATCAAAGATTTGACTTGAGGAGGATTTGCTCACGGGAAAAGATAGCCTTTTTTGCTTAGCTTGATGACAAATATCACAGTAATAATCTTTGTTAAAGGAAACATATGAGAGATTGTTATTGATAATGTTCATACACCTTTGTGAATGATGAGCTAATCTATAGTGCCAAAGATTATGTTTAGAAACAGTGGCAGAATTAGTAAATGAGAAACTAGTGTGATGATCAAGCTTGGCTCCTTGCAACACATATAAGCCTTTTGAAATCCTAGCTATACCAATCATCTTCAAGGAATTCCTCTCCTGTATTTTACAACAAGAGGCAATGAAGGATAAAACACAGGATGATTGGGAAGTTAGCTTAGGAATTGAAAGTAAATTATATGAGAAGGAAGGGATATATAGCACATCATGAATCACTAAATTTTGAGATATAGGTATAGTTCCTGCTATGTTGGCCAATATTTCATGGCCAGTTGGGAGCTTAACTCTTATAGGTTTGATTTTATAATAAGCAGAATAGTAAGAGATATTATAGGATACATGGTCAGTGGCACCACTGTCCAGTATCCATTGGGATATAGAATTACCTTCTGGATATTGATGTTCTTCTTGTTGATCCTTGGGTGTTGAAGTGGTGGAGAGAGTGTTGATCAAGTTTTCCTCTTGTGATGGAGCTTTGTTTTGTCCATGCTGTTGCTGGAGCATGGTTATAAGCCCTCTATATTGTTCTTTACTGAATCCAAAGACTTCATCCTCATCTTTGTGTTTGTCTTGGTCATGTGTAGTGGTCATTGAATTTATTTGTTGGTTCTTGGTGAACTGGAAGTTGGGAGGAAAGCCATGAATCCTATAGCGAGTCTCAATGGTGTGCCCTGGTTTCTTGCAGTGAGTGCAGAACTTAGTAGAACTTGGAGATTTATTCCAAGTGTTCTTGCTGAATCCTTTGCTGTTCTGCCCTGCATCCCTTGTGTATGCTCCTCCCTTTTTCCAACTTGTTCCAACCTGCATTGCCTTGGCCTCTGAATCATTCCCATACATTTGAGTTTCTTGCTGGATGACTAATGATAAAACTTTGTTCATGTTAGGGAGAGGCTCCATCAACATGATTTGAGACCTCACATTAGAATATGAGTCATTTAACCCCTTTAGGAACCTGATCACTTTGTCCTCTGTCCTGAACTTTTCACTGTTGTAGTTGCACTTAGCAAGAGGTCTAAAGATCTCTAATTCATCCCATAGGCTTTTCATCTCAGTATGATATTTGCTCACACTAAGTTCTCCTTGCCTATAGTTGGCAATTGTTTCTTGCAAATCTGCAATTCTGAAAAGGTTCCCTTGGAAGAAGGGAAAAGATAGCCTTTTTTGCTTAGCTTGATGACAAATATCACAGTAATAATCTTTGTTAAAGGAAACATATGAGAGATTGTTATTGATAGTGTTCATACAACTTTGTGAAGGATGGGCTAATCTATAGTGCCAGAGATTATGTTTAGAAACAGTGGCAGAATTAGTAAATGAGAAACTAGTGTGATGATCAAGCTTGGCTCCTTGCAACACATATAAGCCTTTTGAAATCCTAGCTATACCAATCATCTTCAAGGAATTCCTCTCCTGTATTTTACAACAAGAGGCAGTGAAGAATAGAACACAAGATGATTGGGAAGTTAGTTTAGGTATTGAATGTAAATTATATGAGAAGGAAGGGATATATAGCACATCATGAATCACTAAATCTCGAGATATAGGTATAGTTCCTGCTATGTTGGCCAATATTTCATGGCCAATTGGGAGCTTAACTCTTCTAGGTTTGATTTTATAATAGGCAGAGTAGTAAGAGATATTATAGGACACATGGTCAGTGGCACCACTGTGCAGTATCCATTGGGATATAGAATTACCTTCTGGATCTTGATGTTCTTCTTGTTGATCTTTGGGTGTTGAAGTGGTGGAGAGAGTGTTGATCAAGTTTTCCTCTTGTGATGGAGCTTTGTTTTGTCCATGTTGTTGCTGGAGCATGGTTATAAGCCCTCTATATTGTTCTTTACTAAATCCAAAGATTGCATCCTCCTCTTTGTGTTTGTCTTGGTCATGTGTAGTGGTCATTGAATTCATTTGTTGGTTCTTGGTGAACTGGAAGTTGGGAGGAAAGCCATGAATCATATAGCAAGTCTCAATGGTGTGCCCTGGTTTCTTGCAATGAGTGCAGAACTTAGTAGAACTTGGAGTTTTATTGTAAGTGTTCTTGCTGAATCCTTTGATGTTCTATTCTCATACATCTGAGTTTCTTGCTGGATGACTAATGATAAAACTTTGTTCATGTTAGGGAGAGGCTCCATCAACATGATTTGAGACCTCACATTAGAATATGAGTCATTTAACCCCTTTAGGAACCTGATCACTTTGTCCTCTGTCCTGAACTTTTCACTGTTGTAGTTGCACTTAGCAAGAGGTCTAAAGATCTCTAATTCATCCCATAGGCTTTTCATCTCAGTATGATATTTGCTCACACTAAGTTCTCCTTGCCTATAGTTGGCAATTGTTTCTTGCAAATCTGCAATTCTGAAAAGGTTCCCTTGGAAGAATCTTTCCCTGAGCTCCTCCCAAATCTCATAAGCCTTGTCAATCCATAGGATGCTTTATGAGATGGATGGAGTAACTGACCTTATGATCCATGAGGTTACCATGTTGTTTGCTCTCTCCCATGCTTTGAAGATTGGATCCTCCTTTGCTAGCATTTGGATGCTACCATCTACAAATTCGAATTTCTGCTTGGATATGAGGCTCATCCTCATGGATCTGTTCCATTGGTGATAGTTGTTGCCATTAAGAGGAGGTGAGACAAGTGCAGTTCCTGGGTTGTCCGAAGGGTGCACATAGTATGGATCTTGGGTGATATCCATATGAGAACTTGGAATATTTGAAGAAGAGGAAGTCATCTTGAATGTAGCAGAGCTCTTTATAAAAAGAGCTCTGATACCATAAAAGAGTGTGAAGATATGATCTTCCTTGAATGAGAAGAAAGTGAATAACACTTCTTGCTTGAGAAAGAATGAAGAAATGAACAAGAATGCAAGAGAATCTTTGAGTGATTAAAGTGAATGAATTTTATTGATGATTAATGGTTACATAGATGCTAATTATATAGGAAAGGAAATAACTAACTAACTAACTAAAATGGAAAGATTAAGGGTGGTTGCTTGTAGTACAAGTTATTAAGTGTTGCAATTAATGGTGTGTGATTTGGCTGAGATGGCCTTGGTGCAGGGGCTTTGATGACCCTGTTGTGCTTATGCTCGTGGCCTGGACTTGGCCTTGGTGTGATGGCCTTGATGGCCTTGTGCTCAGGCATATGGCCTCTGCTTGGCCTTGGTGTGGTGGCCTTGGTGGCCCTGCTCTGCTCGTGCTCATGCTCGTGCTTGTGGCCTCTAGTTGTGGCCTGCTGTCCTGGTTGGCGTGGCCCTGCTCTGCTCGTGCTCATGCTCGTGCTTGTGGCCTCTGGTTGTGACCTGTTGGCCTGGTTGGCGTGGCCCTGCTCTGCTCGTGCTTGTGGCCTCTGGTTGTGGTCTGCTGGCCTGGTTGGCGTGGCCCTGCTCTGTTTGTGGCCTGCTGGTGTGAATGAGCATGCCTTGGCCTTGCTGGTGTGGACTAGCATTGGCTTGGGCAGAATGCTCATTGTCATTGTCTAATAATAAACTTTAGCCACTCTGAAGTAGAAGAAGAATATGGGGAGAGTGACATTACGAGTGAATGAACAGTGAAGAAGAAGAACTTCAAATAGACAACTCTGCCAATGAGAAAAGGGCTCTATGTGGTGATGAAGGTGAAAAGGGTTCCAATGCTGGTGGATTTGAAAGAGAGAGGAAGGTAGGTTTGGTTTGAGTGGATATCAAAGTGGTAATGCTAGTGGTACGATTACAATGGAGAATCACTAAGGTTCGAGGCAAGTGCAATTTTTCCCTTTAGTTTGAAGGGTAAATTTTTTCTTATCATAATAAACATATGGATATAAATGTAAAAATATATCACATTTTCTTTGGTTTTTGACATCACTTACCTCTCCGGTAATGGAGAACCTCTCCGGTAATGGAGAGGAGGGGTTGTGAATAGAAAACATATGCTAATTTTAAATTATTAATGAAATTAATAAATGTAATAGAGAATAGTTCTTTTAACTGATAGAACTATGCTTCAAAAACAATGATAAAATACAATGATAACTGTGATAATTTAATTTGCAACTGTTTAAAAACCATACTCCAAAATTATATAAAATAAATTCTAAAAAAATCATTGTCTATTCCTTTTCAAGGACGGTTTAACACCTTTGTAGATCATTGTTGGATTTATTCAAGTGTGAAGTCCCACATTGGATATGCGGGGAGGAGTGAAAGAGTTTATAAAAAGGAAAGGTCTATGGAACTAATGCCTTAAGGTTTTGGTTCAAGACATGGTGTCTCACTTGTTTAAAAACTAATAGAGAAACATTTAAAAAATCACGGTCTAATTTACTCCAAAAGTATACAAATGAAATTATAAAAGTAATAGTTGTATGTTTGTTTTCAAGAACGAATAACACCAATATAGCACATAAATATAAAAAATTAAAATAAACAAGACAATACTATTAGAAATTGTGACTAATATGGTTTAAGACCACAGTCTCAAAACTGTAGAGAATGGGGTGTTATCATAGTCAAAATTGTCATAGTGCATATCCTTAGGTGTAATAGGGAAATCAAATTTACATAGTTCTAGGTAAAACAATAATTGATTGGATTGATTTGATTTTTAACTATTGTAAAATTATTTAAAACGTAGTTATTTTAATTTAATGGCATTATTACCGAAGAGATACCGTTGGTTATAGACTTCTTCCCACTTTAACCAAGAAGTTAGAGACAACTCAATCCATAATCGTACTATAAAAGTTCCATAAAATTTGTTTGATAATAAGTTAAATAAATAATTTTAAATTTAATTAACAACTAGAGATGATGTTAGTTGTAGAACTTCTTCTCATTTTAAACAAGAAGTTAGTGACAACTCAAACCATAATTTGTATTATTAAAATTCCATAAAGTTCATTTCATAATAATATTATTATTTAAATTTAAATATAATTAACGGTATAAAAATAATGCTGGTCTTATACTTTCTTCTTACATAAAGCAAAAAAGTTAAAAATGATTTGAGGTTATAAATATTTATACAAAATTTTCAAACATTTATTAATAAACTACTTTTTAATTCTAAATAAGTCAAATAATTTTGTAATAATTTGCCATCTCTCAAATTTGATGTTAAATTAACCAACTTTGATATTACACAAATATAATTCACCAAATAAATTAACTCTTGTTATTCACTCTTCCAACAACGGGATTATTAAGAGGTAAAATTAATTTCATTCACTATAAATTGTGATTATATTACATCAACAACCCTACATATCATGCCACTTATATCCTTGAAAGGTAAATAATAAAATAATAAACGCTTATCTTATCAACTTAAAAACAAGTTATATCTCATTTGACTTACAAGTTTCTTCCAACCAACTTCCAGAACTTTTATTGGCTGAATAATTAAATAAAGATAGCTAGATTAATATTAAAAAATTAGAGAACTTGATACAACCAAATCTTTATAAAATCACAATAATTATTATTTTCCATTTTAAAATTTTATAACCATTTTTATATGAAAATAATTATAGTTGACACTATTTATATTAATATTTACTTTTATTTAGTATTTATATCAAAACTAATTGACACTAGATTGTAGGAAATCAAAATTAATAACATCTACAAATCCACTTATTATGTAGATAGGTTATACGAAACGCCAATATTCAAAACATGTAATTCAACAACGCTCACTGCACAAAGCATTGTTGAATATGTAACTTTCATTAGCTTCGTTGAATCTAAACACCATAAAAACAACATCGCCTGTGTTATTGGGTACTCTTCATTGCATATACTTCTATCACATTTAATAACGTTTGCTTCACCGATCAGTGTTGATTGTCTTCCGCCCTTCATTTAATTGCATTCAACATACATATGTTGTTGAATTAGCATTATTAAATGTGAATTCTAGCATAGTATGATGTAATCAATTCTATACTTTTTTAGCGACACTAAGAATAAGTCTAATTTTACATGCTTAAATAGAGGTTATGCATTGAACTTGAAACACCACAAAGAATTAAAGTTAAGTAAAAATTAATATAGAGGGGAACAATGGCACTTGTTGAGATGAAGAAATGTGTTGTGATAATGTCGATCATGACTATGCTAGTCTTAGCCCATGCCGATCACATAGCTTCATCTCCTCAAGATGATCAAAAGATTCAACCTGAATCAAAACTGACTTGTGGGTTCCTTTGCCCCATAAAATGCAATCCCATCGATAAAGATCCAATTAGTTTCGGGAGTTGTTTAATTCGTTGTATAAAAAGATGCAAAAAGGTCTTGTCTATGGTCGATATCAATCACTGTATTGCAAAGCATCGTGCAACAAGCTTTTCTGGATTGAAGGACGTTAGCAATATCGGTATTCATATTTTTACTTTCCTTGCCTATATTTTTTATTTATTCTATCAAATCTTTCATTAAGGTTTATTTTAGAAAATTTTATTGCTTATAATTGAGTTAACTATTATCATAGTTTCTAATAATTTGCTTGATGTGTTAGATGATCGTGATGGAGTAGATGCCTATGTCAACTCATTCTTAGAGGATTGCAAGAGCAAGTGATTAATTCCTCCACTATATTAGATGGTACACAATAAAGGATCATGTAATATACCATTCTAAAAATAATTGGACTCAAAACTCTTGTTTTGATAATCAATACTCTTGTAATATTTGAAACATGCACTAATTGTTCAATATCTTAGTTTTGATGGTTCAAAATAGATTAGTAAGATTATATTGAATTATCTGAAAATTCTAATCTTCCACTTTTAACTATAAAGATAATTACACAAATATTAAAACATTAATAACATTGATGATGTACAATAGAAAATCAAGCCAAAACAAAGGTAAGTCGATCTTAAGGGGTATTAATTTCAAGAAGAAGCGATAAAAAAACTTCAATGGCTATAATATTAACTACCTTAAATGCATCATCTTTAAATACGATCACATTTGATGAATGTAATATACAACATTTGAGAATACAGGAACAATTTGAATAACATTTAAAACTTTCATTATTTCAAACATTTTTTCATCTTGTATTAAATATGACTGAAGTAAATTGAACATTAACTTTGAAACATTTGCTATTAAATTTAAATTCTTTCCCTTACATATTTATTTCACTCTTTGATTGTGATTGAAAGACCTATAAAGTTTGTAAAATTCCTTCCAAAACAATAACTTGTTTATTGTGTAGTGTGGAAAGATTATGTATACAAACAGTACTCGAGATGTTCGACCTAAAGAGGGAATGAGTAGAAAAAATACTTGTTGTTTGATCAGTGTTGAATAATTGTGATATTATGGTGCTACCAATATAAATATTTGTTTCAACTTTCTATCTATTAAATCATTTTTAATAGGAGAAATGTTGATTTTTTCATGTCAAGAAGTTCTTTTCTCAACCAATATTTAAACCTTCTTCTTTTGACAGCCAATATAGTGATAAAAAAATCATTTTAATTATTTATTAATTGGGAGAGAATAAGTTAATAAAAAAGTGATTATTAATTATTTCATTCCTCGTTGGCTGTGGAGAGCAATGATGTAAAAACCATACCGTACTGGTCGGTTTAACTAGAAAACCGGTGAATCTGTCCCATAACCGATACGTTACAAATGTGGAACCGGCCAAATATCAAAACCAGCCAAAACCGGTATCGACCAGTTTATACACATATTATTTTTTGAAAAAAAACTTAAAAACTCATGACAAGGTGACTCATCTTTTAACCATTCTTCAACACTTCAAGACACATGCTTCTAAGACATACTTAGATTACACCTTTTGGTTCCTAACGTTCGTGTGTAATCTCAGTGACATTTGTGTAATCTTGGAGTACTGTCTGAAAATAGGATTTGGTGCAAAAATATAATATCGATATGAGACAACTTTGACTCATTGGTGTTAAATGTTGAAACTCCAAATTTATTTGTTTTGTAGAGTGAGTTGTGAACTTGTGTCATTTATTTACATTTTGCGTTTGTTAAGGGATACTTTTGGATTGATATATGTTTTGTAATTTACACTTTGAATTTGTTAAAGACTTAAAATTGTTTGTTATGTGAATTTTGAGTAGATTATGAATATGGATTATAAATTGAAGTGTTTACCTATTTGATTTTTTTTTGTTATAGGTTTATATATATATATAAATATAAGTAGGTATGTCCGGTTTAATCGGCATGCGGTTTAATTACTGAAACATCGGTTGAACCACTTTACTACTATACTAGTACTCTGACCGGGTTGATAACCCGTACGGTTTTAACAACACTGGTGAGGAAATAATTATTTTTAAATATTACTTTTCTGAATAGCTCTGGACACTTAAAATTGTTTGTTATGTGAATTTTGAGTAGATTATGAATATGGATTATAAATTGAAGTGTTTACCTATTTGATTTTTTTTTGTTATAGGTTTATATATATATATAAATATAAGTAGGTATATCCGGTTTAATCGGCATGCGGTTTAATTACTGAAACATCGGTTGAACCACTTTACTACTATACTAGTACTCTGACCGGGTTGATAACCCGTACGGTTTTAACAACACTGGTGAGGAAATAATTATTTTTAAATATTACTTTTCTGAATAGCTCTGGACACGTATTGATGCCCTTGAAATGGAAAAAATCTGATTCTGTAGTGTTGCAAAATAGACTTGTGAATAATGAAATAAGGAGGCTGAAGAAACTAAATACTCATTCTATTCCAAAAATTGATGTTTAAGGTTATATATAAATTAATAAATGCTATAAATATTAAATACGATTTGACTGAAATTACTTAATTTAATTCACATTGGAAGCTCAATTAAAGAAGAAATGGATAAATAAGGATGAAAAGATGAGTAATAGTTAATGAGATATTTGAAAAGTAAAGTATAAATATTTATCGAGTTTTTAAAACATCAAAATGTTTACAATAATATGAAAAGATTGAAACATAAAAAAATATGAAATGAAGAGTAACTTTCAGTGAAGAAAGTGACAATTTACACATTTATTAGTACATTAATTCATTACAGAATACTATTACTTTAAGAAAATAATTCATAATAATGATATATATCCGTATTGGAAATTGATCATTAGAATGTGGAATTCAATATTACCTTAGTTCCCTACTAATAATTTAATTTATATCACACAACTTATAAATTAAATAAAAATGATGGAATAAATACTCAAAATAGTACATATCGAAAAATAAATTCAACATTATCATTAATAATAAATTCTATAGTTTTGAACTATTTTAAAATTTAGTTTTAATAGTGTTATATATTAAATTTTTTGAACTAAAATAATGTTACCTGACTCTCAAAATGCTTGTACGAATAATCAATATTCATCATTACTAAAGAAATTAGTAGTTAAATGACATAATATTGTCTACTCTATTTTACCATTTATAAACAATTATATATTTCTTTCTACATCTTATTCATATTATATATGTATCAATAAATATATTATCACCAATAAAGAATTTTATACGTTACCATTCCTAAATCATAGTCAATTTCCATATATTTTTATTTATGTTTGTATTGTCGCACAATAAATGTTTTATATAAGTTATGTTTTCTTAAGAACTCACATGCCTGAAACATGCTCTAATTGTTAAATATTTTAATTTTGATGATTCCAAATAGATTAGTGAGATTATATTGAATTATTTTTAAATTATAACCTTACATTTTAAGTATGAAGATAATCATAAATTTTTTACAATTTTAATGATGTTGCGGGAATACAAGTGAAAACAAACTAAAGCACAAACTAGTCTAAGGAGATATTAATTTTGAGAAGAAGCACTAGAAGAACTTCAATGACTACAATAATTAATACATCGAATGCATCACATAAATAACATCAACATTTGAACAATGTAATATGCAACATTTTAGAATCAGAAACAATTTAAATAACATTTAAAACTGTCATTATTTGAAACAATTTTTCATCATATATCAAATAGCACTTATTAATTTGAACATTTGCTTTCAAACATTTTCCAGTAAATTCAATGTCCCACTCTTTCATTTTATTCCACTCTATTATTGTGATTGAAAGAATTGCAAAGTTTGTAAAGTTCCTTCTAAAACAAACCATTTTTTATTGTTGAGCCAAGAAAGAATAGGTTTACAAACACTACTTGAGTTTTTGAGTCTAAAGAGGCAATTAGTGAAAGAATACTTTTTGTTTGATAGGTGTTGGAATATAGTAGAATTTTAGTGCTGCCAAGAAACTAGATGTAACCTACGATTTTAGGTGAAGTAATATAAACATTTGTTTTAATCTTGTAATATGAGGATTGTTGAGTTTGTGCTACCAAAAAATTATTTTCTCAACCATTATTTCAACCTTGTTTATTTAGTCAACAAAAGATAGTAATAACAAAATATTTTTTTATGAATTAGTGATTAGAGAATAAGTATATTAAAAATGGTTATTAATTTTTTTCCTTTCTCGTTAGCAGTGGAAGGGAAATTGTTGATATTCTTTATTACATTTCCAATAATAGATCCAGAGAGGTATTGATGCTCTTGAAATGAAAAAAAGTGTGATTTGGTGGTGTTGCAAACTCAACTTCTAAAGAATGAAATAAGGAGGGTGAAGCAATTAAATATTGATTCTATTCCAATACTTTTGATGTTCACAATAATGCATATATTTTAAGAAACGTTGTATACAATTTGACTAAAATAATTTCATATGATTCACATTGGAAGTTGAACTAAAAAAACAACAGATAAATATGGGGGGAAGGAGAAGTAACAAATAATTACTTATTTGAAAAGTAATTTATAAATTCGTATTGAGATTGAGAAACATCGAAAGGTGTATAATCACATGAGAAAGTTAAAACATGAGAAGAAATGAAAATAATAGTATTTTTTAGTGATGAAAGCAAAAACTTGCATAATTATTGATTGGTTAATTCATTACATAATACTATTATTAATAGAAAATAAATCATAATAATAAAGCATGTCTATGTTGGAAATTTATCATTAGATCGTGCAACTTCTTATTATCCCATTTTGTCCTTACAATAATTTAATTTACACCATACGACTTATAAGTGAAACAAAAATGATGGAATAAAAAATCAAAATAGTATCTATCCAACAAAAAACATAACATTATAATTCATAATAAATTCTATATTTTTTGATTTCTTTAAACTTTATTCTATATTACTTTTGCAAAGACCATGGTTTTTTACCATAGGCCTTATAGGCAACACCTTAATCAATTGTCTATATAGTTTATAGAACAACTATAAAACCGTGGGCTGCATAGTTACAAAATACTTGTAAAACCGTGGCCGAAGATAGTTTATAGAATAACACAATCATCTTATACATTTGTAATTACTAAATCATACATATGTTCGAGTTGTGTTGTTTAAAATATTTATTCAACATGAATAGATCTACATTTGGTACAAAGTGTAAGTAAGCATAGATCTTAACTCCATGAAACACTAAAGTTGATCATGTGGATAACATAAATAAGATTACAAAATACGAATGGTGGAATGTAAATAACAATAAATAATCATTACTTTTGTATATTAAAAGGTGTTTTCAACAAATAAATTTATTGATAACACTTTACTATTTTATAATTTACACCTCTTTCAAGATTCAATTGTAGTATAGTATAGGGTTATGTCGAACCACAAGAAATTGGCTAATAGAATAAATCATATGAATATGTCAGTGCACAAATAATGAGTTAAACATATTTTGGTTTTGTTTTGAATTGATTTTCATATAAACAATTAACAAGAAACATAAACTAAATATTAACAAATTCTTGAGGAGACAAGATCATTTTGAATGATGAAAATATTTCTCAACTTCTTATAATTTGAACTACTTAGACAAGTTCTTATGTTTTACTTTGCAGGGCTCAGGGCTCAGGGTGGTTAACTCCAAACACCAATGTCTACAATCCTCCTTTTAGTGTATGTCCTAAAATGGTAGAATGATGATCACTTATATTTATTACTAAAAAATATTACGCCCACAAAGACTCTAGGTTGTCACACCCTAATCTTGGCTACTCTAATATTGAAGTAGTAATGAATATAAGATCTTAAGAAAAACATGTTTAACTTGGCAAATAAACTAAGTAATACAACTACTTCTTAGTTTATTTGTTAAGTGTTTGAGACAAGTAATTTTATGACTTGAATCAATTTTTAGGTGATCAATCTAAAAAGAGCATTAAGAACTTCTCAAACAAATAAAATTAACCAAAACACTAATTTGAATGATTAAAATTCAAACTTTAGAATAAAAGAAGAAGAAGAAATACATAAGTAACTTACAAATGAAATTGTTAGGAGCATGAGTCATCCATCCAAGGATCGGATGCTTTAGGTTCCAAATGAGATTACAAAATGGATTTTTGCATCTCATTTGCCTTCTCCTTTCTCCTCTTGAATTATATGAAAAACTACTCTAAAACTATTCTAAAAACTACCTAAAATGAAAGGAAAATATAGAGGAAAGAAGAGGAATAAACTAGAAAGAATTTAGAAAGAATGTACAATCTATTAGAATTTCATGCCTTTATATAGGCCATGGTGTTGGGCGCTCAGCTGCCCTATTTGGCAGCTAAGCTGTTGACATTGGCCCCTATGAAGAGTCACTTTGGCCCCTACTTGACCCTTATGGTGGGCTAGGTTGCATGCATGGTGACACCTCCTCCTTCTTGTCATAGCCTTATGTCATCCATGAGGTCATGGTCTTGGCCTTTAAGCAAATAAAAAGTAGGATGTTCCATGAATTGACCTAGCAATAATTTTTCTGGTGGGCCAGGCGCTCAACTCACCTGGTCCCATGCTCTGCTGCTTGTTTCAGCAACTCATCTCACCTGGTCCCATGCTCAGCTGCCTGTTTCAGTAGCTCAGCTCACCTGGTCCCACGCTCACCTGCCTGCTGAGCAGCTTGACTGACCTGGCCTGGTACTTGGTGCTTGGCTGACCTGACCTGGTGCTTGGCTTGGCTGGATAGCTTTGTGCTTGATTTCTTCATGCTGAATCAACCTTTTTTTCATTGGTTTGTTACTTGATTTTTGTTGGTTGCTTGACACTTTTGGGCTGTTTTATTTTAAGTTAACGTAAGCATTTGATTTTTGCAAGTTGCTTGGCCTACCTTAACTTAGGTTTCTTCAAGACGAAGTAAGCTACCTTTTTTCAAGGCTAAGTAGCCAAATTAGGCACATAGCATGTCATGCTTTAACTTGATTACTTTTAGCAATTCATTTTGAGCTTTTGTCTTGAATTTTGGCTTGAATTCTTGTCCATCTTTAAATTTATTCTTTAATATTCTTTTTCCTATAAAACTCAAAGAAAACTTGGACAAGAATTAATAAAGAACTAATTTATTCAATCATGCAAAATTCACCTAAAAAGTGTTAATTTAAGTTGGTTTTCTACAATTTGCATAGGATAAGTGCCATAAAATGATGGTGAAAATTGTATACTTTTTGCACTTATCAATGACCAAGAATATGAAGATATTGATGTTGAAGAGGATCCTTTTTTGCAACATCACAGTCGCGTGTATGCTTTCAAACAATAGTTGCTCCAATCTTTGGAGTATCATTTGGTTAACTTCAACTTGGGCTATATGGCTTTCTAGGAACGACTTGGTTTTCAATAATGCCAGGCCTTCTCCTCAGAAGATTTTTGAAGCTGTAAGAGTTAACTTTTGGCTTTGGGTTAATGGCTAGATGGGCAATAATTTTTTTTCTTACTCAGATTGGATTTCTAATCCAATATGTTGTCTTAATTCCAATTTCTAATTGGCTCTTGTCTTTCTTGTTTTTCTTTAATTTTTTATTCTTTTCCTTTGTAATTATTTTTTATTAATATAATTTTTTGTTGCCGATAAAAAAAACAAAAATATATACAAGAGATGATCATGATGAGGGACTTTGGGTGAATCAATATGTTCCTCCGAACAATAATATTACAAGCCAAAAATAATCAAAGAAAAGGAAAAAGTATATGCATATCTTTGTATAATTATATCATGATTTTGTTTGCATATTAATTTGCCAAAAATAATCAAACAAACTTTTAACAGCTCGTTAATCGATTAAGTGGATGAATAATCGATTAATAGCAATATTAGTATGATTAGTATAAATGATATAATTCTTGTCAATGTGGCATAACTTGCATATTTTCGAAAATAGTTAAGAGCATATATTTTCATTAATTGCATTACAGTGAGAAAATGTATTTAGAAAACTTATAGGGTGATAGCATTCTGAATTAGGCTTAGAAATTCAAATCATTGCATTTTTTCTCTAGTTTTCTGTACATTGCATTCTTGCATAAAGTTCTTGATTTCTTGCCAAGCAAATCCAAAACCAACTTAACCTGAAAATTATATATATATGTAGTGACTGATAAGTGCCAAACATACCTACATTTCATACACTTTTATGGCACTTATGTTAAACTGAGAAAAACCAACTTAAAACAATATTTTTTATATAAAATATCACAATCTTGTATATTTGTATTTGTATTTCTTTTTTATGTATTTTGTAGGATTTAGAAAGAAGAAAAGAAGAGAAACAAAAGGTTCATGGTCAAAAAGAAAAGTCAAAAACCAAGGTGCCCAACCAGGCAGCTAAGCGTGGACCAAGCCATACTATGCTGACCTGGACACCAGCCTGACCTGGACAAAGCAGCTCAAGCAAGAAGCTGAGCGGACCTGCTTAGCCGCTCAGCCTAGCACCAGACTAGTCCTGGCACGGTCAGAACTCAAGCTTGACACGGTCAGACACGAGCTTGACACATGACCAAGCTTCTTAACAAGCAACTTAGCGGTCCATCCAAGCAGCTTAGCGGAAAACCAGACTCATGCCCAAATCAACAAGCACCAGGCCACGTCCCAGTCAGCCCGGTCAAAGCTGCTGAACAAGCAGCTTAGCAGTGCAACAGGTGTGCTAAGCGGTGTGCACCCAGACTTGACTTAACCAACAAGCAAACCATGAAGTCACCAATGACCTCACCTCAATTAGCCCACCATAGGCTTTTCAGAGTAGCTCACAATAGTTGGCTTCATAGCCCACAACTAGCTTTGATGAGTCAAACATAAGGAGGTGACAAAGCTGCTTGATCAAGGGACCAAACCTATGCTGAAGGGTTTGGTCAGCTGCTTAGCGGGGCTGACAAGCAGCTTAGCGGCCCAAAATAATTTCTATAAATAGGGCACATTCCATTCGAGCAAAGATATAAAAGAATCACATATCATCTCATACAAATCTCTCACATTTTGCCTAGAAATTCTCTGAAGTTCTCTCTTCTTGTTCTTATTTCTTAGGAACTTTATTTCAAGTAAGTTTGTATTCTTAGCTTAGAATTCAAGAGGAGAAAAGAAGAAGGCAAATGAGATGCAAAAATCAATTTTGTAATCTCATTTGGAACTCAAAGCATCCAATCCTTGGATGGATGACTCATGCTCCTAACAATTTCTTTTGAATATGGTCATGTATTTCTACTTCTTCTTATATTCTAAAAAGTTTGAATTTTAATCATTCAAGTTGGTGCTTTGATTAATTTTACTTGTTTGAGAAATTCTTAATACTCTTTTTAGATTGATCACCTAAAAATTGATTTCAAGTCATAAAATTACTTGTCTCAAACACTTAACAAATAAACTAAGAAGTAGTTGTACTACTAAGTTTATTTGTCAAGTTAAGCATACTTTTCTTAAGATCTTATATCCATTATTACTTCAATATTAGAGTAGCCAAGCTTAGGGTGTGACAATCTAATCTCTTTGTGGACGTAATATTGTTTAGTAATAAATGTAAGTGATTATTATTCTACCATTTTAGAACATACACTAAAAGGAGGATTTTAGAACTTAGTGTTTGGAGTTAATCAAAGTAAAACATAAGAACTTGTCTAAGTAGTTCAAACTTATAGGAAGTTGAGAAATATTTTCCTTATTCAATATGATCTTGTTTCCTCAAGAATTTGTTAATATGTAGTTTATTTTTCTTGTTAATTGTTTATATGCAATTCAATTCAACAAAACCAAAATATGTTTAAACTCATTATTTGTGCTTTGACATATTCATATGATTCATTCTATTAGGCAAATCCTTGTGGTTCAACATAACCCTATACTATACTACAATTGAATCTTGAAAGAGGTGTAAATTGTAAAATAGTAAAGTGTTA
>NW_017724710.1:0-6958 GCF_001865875.1 Lupinus angustifolius | reverse complement strand
TTTAATACCAACCTTCCTTAAGGAAGAAGTTTGGTTTGTTAATAAAAGGAACCCAAAAGGGAGTAAATAAATAAATGTCACTTAAATTTATTATTCTTTTGTTCTTTATTTATTTATTTGTTTCTAACAACTAACTATTCATCACTTTTGTACATTAGAATACCATTAAACCGATGTTGGAATTTATTCCACAAAATCGAGATGGTATTCAAAGGTACTTAATAATTATGTAATAAGAGATTGCTTTGATACCATTGTACCGGTGTTAGAATTTATTCTAACAAAGCCGAGATGAAGCAAAGAAGGAATAACTTATTTACATGATTATTAAGAAGTAAGTTGTAAACTGGAATATTCTTGAAACCATTATATCAGCGTTGAAATTTATTTCAACAAAGCTGAGATGTCGAACAAAGAATAAAACCGAGTTCACTTACTTAATCAAAATGAAAATAAAAACACACCAAGGAAGAGGAATTCTGCTCTCAACAAGTTGGCACTACTGCTGGAACAATTTGTTGAGAGGGGAAGGCCTCCTCCTCAAATAACCTTTCAACACTGACCATGGTGGTGAGTTTGAGAACCATCTGTTCGACAAGTTTTGTTATAAACATGGTATCTTGCACCAATACTCGGCTCCTAGAACTCCTTAACAAAATGAAGTTGTTGAGAGGAAAAATCGCATATTAGAGGAGCTGGACATGATCATGCTTAATGAAAGCAAAGTGCCTAAGTACTTTTGGGCCGATGTTGTACATACGGCTTACTATGTCATAAATCGAGTACTTCTTAGACCTAAATTGTTAAAGACTCCTTATGAGCTATTGAGAGGCCGAAAACCTAACATATCTCATCTTCATGCCTTTAGATGCAATTGTTTTATTTTAAACGATGGAAAACGAGCTTTAGGAAAATTTGATTCCAAGGCTGATGAGGGTGTATCTTTAGGGTATTCGATGCATGGTAAGGTATTTAGAGTTTTTAATAAATCACTATGATTATAGAAGAATCGACCCATGTTCGTTTTGACGAATCTTCTCCAAAAGAGAAGAGAAAGGTTTTGTCTGACGATGTTACAGGTGCATTGGAAGAAGCATACACTAAGGACTTGGAAAATGACAAAGAAGATCAGGATGATCAAGAAGTCAATGAGGACCATCAAGACTTTTCGAGGATGTGGAAAACCAAGAAAGACCGTCCACTTGATAAAGTATTAGGTGATATCTCTACGGTGGTGGTAACCCATAATTCTTTGCGTAACTTTTGTAATTTTGTTGCTTTCATATCACAAATAGAGCCTAAGACCATAGATGAGGCTGTAGAGGATGAGCACTGGGGTATAGCTATGCAAGAAGAGCTAAATCAATTTCAGCGTAATAATGTGTGGGACTTGGTCCCCAAACCAAAAGACCATCCGATAATTGATACTAAATGGGTCTTTAGAAATAAACATGATAATCTGGCTTAATAATATGAAACAAAGCATGCCTTGTGGCCAAGGGATACAACCAAGAGGAAGGTATCGATTACGATGAAACCTATGCCCATGTTGCGAGGTTAGAGACCATTAGGATACTATTGGTATTTGCATCGATCATGAATTTTAAGTTATTCCAAATGGATGTCAAGAATGTCTTCTTGAATGGATTTATTCAAGAGGAGGTTTATGTTGAGCAACCGCCTGGTTTTGAAAACTATAAATTCTTGAAGCATGTCTACAAACTCAAAAATGCACTTTATTGCCTAAAGCAAGCTCCTCGAGCTTGGTATGATAGACTGCATACTTTTCTCTTAGAAAAGGGGTTCGTTAGGGGCAAAGTCGACACAACGCTTTTTTTCCGAAAGTCAGATAATCATATTTTATTACTTCAAATATGTGTTGGTGATATTATCTTTGGAGATACTAATGACCTCATTTGCAAGGAGTTTTCTAATTTGATGTGAGGTGAATTTGAAATACAAATGATGGGAGAGCTTACCTACTTCCTTGGATTACAAATCAAGCAAATGAACAATGACATATTTGTTCACCAATCAAATATTACAAAGAATTGCTTCGAAAGTTTAAGATGGAAAAATGCAAAGAAGCTTCTACTCCTATGACATCCTCATGTTACTTAGACAATAATGAAAAAGGGAAAGCGATAGGGTAACTAAATATCGTGGCACAATAGGCTCTCTATTGTATTTAACTACGAGTCACCCTGATATTATGTTCAGTGTTTGCATGTGTGCGAGATATCAATGTATGCCTAAGGAATTGCACTTTACTTCTTTTAAATGTATCATGAGATATTTAAAGGGACCTTTAATATGAGATTATGGTATCTTAGGGATGCCTCACTATACTTAGTAGGATATTCCAAATCTGATTTCGCTGGGTATAAACTAGATCAGAAAAGCACTAGTGGAACTTGACACCTATTAGACAGCTCCTTAGTGCAATGGCATAGCAAAAAGCAAGCTTGTGTTGCTTTATCCACCACCGAAGTGGAGTACATTGACGTCGGTGTGTGTTTCGCTCAAATCCTTTGGATGAAACAACAACTTATGGATTTTGGTCTCATTTTAGAAAAGATACCGATTAAATGCGACAATACAATTGCCATAAACCTATCCAAGAATACTATCTTGTATTCTAGAACCAATCATATAGAGATAAGACGTCATTTTTTGTATGATCATGTACAAAAACATGATTGTGTGCATGAATTTGTTGAAACCACTAAACAACTAGCAGATATTTTCACCAAGCCCCTTCCACATGACTCATTCTTTGTTCTTAGAAGAGAACTCGAAATTCTTGATGAGAAATATCTTAACTAGTTTGGTTAATGGTGTTTTGTGCCTTTTGTATGATAAATATGCTTATCTATGTGTTATGTTAAATGCATGTTTCCCTTTATGCTTAATAAATTGCATTCATGATTCCATGTTCATGTGATAGAAGTGTGTAATTCTGTAAAGAATAGATCTTTAGTTTAAATGTCTTAGCATACCTTGTCAATCTCAAAAACATACTCAAATCTACAACTTTACTAATGTTAATCGATTACCCTATATTATAATCGATTAAACTGAGTTCCAATAGCCTAAGCTTTTTAAAATCTCTATCTTCAATCGATTAAGTCTTCCTTTAATCGATTAACTGAGCTCAGCTGCTTAAGACTTTAACTAGTCTTAATCGATTAATATGAGCCTTAATCGATTAATGGCAGTCAAGTATAACAGATTCATTATGTGTTTGGGAAAGATTTTTTTCAAACCCTAAAATCACAAAGTCCTACCTTTTTCTCTATCAAGTCGTGAATTTGATCTATCCCAATATTATATAATCCAAACTGAGCTTCAATAAGTCTTGTTAGTCACCTATTAGCCCCCAATCCTCAAATTCGAAAATCTAGCTTTTTCCCAAACCCTAGTCCAGAATCACCCCAAATCGATTACATAATCAATTATAACTTTAATCCCAGAAAAATGGCTGATGGAAAACAGAAAAGAGTCAAAACAACGGCTAGCCATCCAAGGAGAACTGAATTCGGCTCTGCTTCCGGCCATGATGATAGGAGGGATCGCGACGACTGATGAGTGTGAAATTATGCTACATTTGCATTACATTCAACTTGCATTTTAGTACATAATTAGGACTTTATGATTGTTTTTAGCTTTTATTTCTCTTTGTTCGGGTTGAGCGAATGTTTTTAGCTATGTTGTGCAGTTTGGATGGATTAAAGCCAAAAAAAGTAGAGATTGGATGCAAGAAAATTGAATTCAGTGTTGAGGCTATGCGAAGACCAATTAAAGAGTCAAAAGAAGTTATAGATGTATATTATATTCCTATTTTTTAGATTTATTTTGTTGGGCTTAGCCCAACATTTTGTAATTAGGATAAATAAAGGTTCTCCCTCAAGGACTTTACACTTTACATTAAAATTCTCTAATTTAGAATTTGGTATTCTCTTCTCCATTCTGAGTAAGTAATTCCCTTTGTTTCTAGGATTGAGGCTATGCCCTTTTACATTCAATAAACATTTGTTTTTACTTTTATTTCATTGAGTGTTGTGATTTGAACCATTAAAGTGATTTTTATTCGTGTGAGTTGTATGATCAACAAATTAGACCTCTCAGATACATTGGGAAATGAGAGGTGAACCCAACTATCTGACCATTCAGTTATTCAAACTAGAATCCTAATTCACGAGAGTAGTCTTAAGATTCTCCGTGGTTTCTAAAATTCACTTTGGGTTGTTATGAATTGATTGGATAGAAAGATTCAAAGTAAAATATTTAATTGATAACCATACCACGAGAGTAGGTGCGACTTCAATTGAGTACATGTGTTGGAGCTCAAGAGAGGATGATACATATCAAAGAGCAACTCACCCTCACAACTTAAAGTTCATGAAAAGGAGCAAAACAAAGATTTGCAAGTGTAAAAGCGGTAACCCTTATCCTGGGAACTCTCCCTAAATTAAATTTCAATCCTCTTTAATACTTTCTAATTATTCTTATTAATTTCTTAATCGTTCTAAATTCAATTTTATGTGATGTAAATACAAATTTATTAGGCAAAGCAGTGAACCTTTTTATGATTCTACACTTTATAGTCTATTTTGGGAGCTCTACAATATGCATTCATAAGACCATCATACGTAACCTTTGTGTTAACAAGGTTTGTCGGTTCCTAAGATTGGTTTGGTGTTAAAAGGGTCTTAAGGTACCTACAAAGCACTACCACTTATGGTATCCTTCTTTAACATTCCTCTTCTATTGTTCCATCATTTGTTGAAGCCTTTTTGTGATGCCGATTGTTAGAAAAGCTAGTAATTCAAAAGTTAGTTGAAACTTACTATAATTAGAAGGTTGTTAAAGTTAGTTAGACAAAAATAGTAAGGTGTATAAATAACTCTCTTTGGTTATTGTTTTAATGAGTTGAATACATATAGTTAAATCTCTCTCTTGTTAATCTCTCTAAAACTTCTTCTCTTAATCCTCTTCATTCCTTTTCCATTTTCTTGCTGTTTTCTTTCTCTGCTTTAACATTTGGTATCAAGAGCTTTGGTTTGGAGGACAAATCATCACTCTATTCTTTCGCTGCAAACATGGCACAATCAATTGCCAATTTCTCAACAAATTTGCCCGTGCTTGATGGATCGAATTGGTCAAGATGGTGTATCCAGATGAAAGCCATCTTTGGCTACCAAGATGTAGCTGAGATAGTTGAAGATGGTCTCCCAATTCTGGAGGAAGGAGCCACTGAAATTCAGAAGAGTGAATACAAGCAGAACAAGAGGAAAGATTGTAAGGCATTATGCATTATTCACCAAGCAGTAGATAATGCACACTTTGAGAAAATTGCAGGTTCTGCAACTTCTAAAGAAGCCTGGGAAACACTTGAGAAGCACTATGCAGGTGCTGCTCAATTAAAGAAGATAAGGTTACAGACAATGAGGAGAAGGTATGAGCTTATGCAAATGGAGGAAAGTGAGAAAATCTCTGAATTTTTCACAAGAGTGATTACCCACACTAATAGCATGAAATCGTGTGGAGAAAAGATGGATGATGCCACCATAGTGGAGAAGATTCTCAGAACAGTGACACCAAGGTTTGATCATGTTGTTGTGGCCATTGAGGAGTCAGGGAAGGTTGAAAGAATGAAGATTGAGGAGCTTCAAGGGTCACTTGAGGCTCATGAACAGAGGATGAATGAAAGAGGAGCAGATAGATCTCCTCACCAAGCCTTGCAGGCTCACACATTCAAGAAGGGACCTCAGTTTGCAAAGAATTTCAACAAGAATCGAGGGAAAGGCTTTGAACAGAGAAATGGCACAAGGAGAACACAGTCTGGTAATGACACCAACACTGAACATGGAGAGTCTTTCAACAGAAGAGATGGAGGAAAACAGGTCAAATCTTGGAAGAAAAAGTTTGACAGAAAAAGAGTTAGGTGCTTCAACTGTGACAAGCTTGGACACTTCTCATCTGAGTGTCAAGCACCTAACAAGAATAATCACTATGGAAGGCAAGAATCAGAAGCAAACCTTGTCAAGGAAGATGATGAGGATTCAGGTGAAATTGCTGTTCAGCTAATGATGACAACAAGCAATTTAAATGCAGGCAGTGATACTTGGTATTTGGATTCTGGATGCTCCAACCATATGACTAGAAATAGAGAATGGTTAGTAAACTTTGATGCAGCAAGAAAAAGTAAGGTGAAATTTGCTGATCACAGAATCATCACTGCTGAAGGAACAGGTGATATCCCTCTTATCATGGCTAATGGCAAGAAAGCATATATCAGTGATGTGCTATATGTACCTAATATGAAGACCAACCTGATAAGTATTGGTCAATTGCATGAAAAGGGCCTCACAATGAAACTCTTGAATGGTTTCATGACAATCTATGATAACCATAAGAGGCAAATCCTGAATGCTCCATTATCTAACAATAGAACATTTCAGGTCAAGCTAGGAGCAAGGAACACTCAATGCCTAAATGCAACAACCAAGGATGATGAAACTTGGTTGTGGCATCTGAGATATGGTCACCTCAACTTCAGAGATCTTGGACTATTGAGGTCAAGGGATATGGTGAGTGGTTTGCCAGAAATCAAGGCTAAGCAACCTGATTGTGAAAACTGCATCACAAGTAAACTGACTAGGACCTCATTCAGCAATTACTCACAAGCAAGAGCCTTAGATATACTTCATGTGGTGTACTCAGATGTGTGTGGGCCTATGGAAGTACCTACCTTGGGAGGAAACAAGTACTTTCTCTCCTTCATAGATGAATTCAGTAGGAAGATGTGGATCTATCTACTTAAGGCAAAAAGTGAGGTGTTCCATCACATGTTCAAATACAAAGTCATGGCAGAAAGACAGTCTGGCAAACAAATCAAGATTCTCAGGACAGATGGGGGAGGGGGGTGAATTCACTTCTAGAGAGGTTGAACAAC
>NW_017724709.1:0-753 GCF_001865875.1 Lupinus angustifolius | reverse complement strand
ATCCTATCCTCATCCTATCCTCATCCTATCCTCATCCTATCCTCATCCTATCCTCATCCTATCCTCATCCTATCCTCATCCTATCGTCATCCTCTTCCTCATCCTCGTCCTCATCCTATCCTCATCCTCATCCTTTTCCTCATTCTCATCCTATCCTCATCCTCATTATCGTCCTCATCCTATCCTCGTCCTCTTCCTCATCCACATCCTATCCTTATACTCATCCAGATTCTCATCCTCATCCTCTTCGTTATCCACATTCTACTCCTCATCATATCCTCATCCTCATTCTCGTACTCATCCTACCGTCATCTTCGTCTTTGTCCACATCCTATCCTCATTCTCATTCTCGTCCTAATCCTATCCTCGTCCTCATCCTATTCCTCATCCTCATCCTATCCTAATCCTCATCCTCATCCTCTTCCTCATCCGCATCGTATCCTCATCCACATCATATCCTCATTCTCGTCCTCATCCTATCCTCATTCTCATTCTCGTCCTCATCCTATCCACTTCCTCAAACTCATCCTCATACTCTTCCTCATCCTTATCCTCATCCTATCCTCATCCTCATCCTATCCCCATCCTCATGCTCGTCCTCATCCAATCTTCATCCTCGTCGTCATCCTATCCTCGTCCTCATCATATCCTCGTCCTCATCCTATCCTCGTACTCATCCTCATCCTCTTCCTCATCCTCTTCCTCCTCCTCATCCTATCCTCATTCTCCTCCTCCTCCCATCTATCCTCATTC
>NW_017724708.1:0-424 GCF_001865875.1 Lupinus angustifolius | reverse complement strand
TCCTCATCCTCATCCTCATCCTCATCCTCATCATCATCCGCATCCTCATTCTCGTCCTCTTCCTATCCTCATCTTATCCTCATCCTATTCCAATCCTCACCCTTATCCTCATCCTCATCCTCATCCTTCTCTCATCCTCATCCTATCCTCATCCTCATCCTTTCTTCATCCTCATCCTTTCCTCATCCTCATCCTCATCCTCATCCTATCCTCATCCTCATCTTATCCTCATCCTCATGCTCGTCCTCATTCTAACCTCATCCTCCTCCTCATCCTAACCTCATCCTCATTCTCGTCCACATCCTATTCTCTTCCTCATACTCGTCCTCATCCTATCTGCGTCCTCTTCCTCATCCTCATCCTATCCTTATCCTCATCCACATTCTCATCCTCATCCTATCCTCATCCTCTTCCTCATCCTCGT
>NW_017724707.1:0-10471 GCF_001865875.1 Lupinus angustifolius | reverse complement strand
TTCAAAAAAAAAAAATTTACCCATTTTTCCGCAATTTTTTAGAGAAGTATTTTTCGGGACGTTACATAGATTAAGCATAAATATTTTGATTTTTTTTTGCATAGGATTGTTAATAAAAAGCGCAAAAAGAGAAGAAATAAATCTAAAGAGTAGGGAACTCAATTGCACATGAAGAAATCTTATACTTATTAAATTTCCTTCACACTTATGGATCAATTGCTTCTATGTATTGCAGGAAACAGAATTTTCAATCTGATTGTTGCAGAGAGACAAGGTGATGGTGCAATATCAATTCATTAATATAGAATACTCAACAAACGACAAAGCAAAAGAGTTGCATCAAGGCATAAGTAGAAGTCTCTCAACTAATTATACAAAAGGGAAACCCAACACCTTCATTCATAATCAATTGTTTTACAAGTCCACTCTCATGGGCAGATTTGATGTAGGTGGTGATAGGGGCATGTATTGTTTTACAAGTTAGGTTTGTTATTGTTATTATAATCTTTCTACTTTTTGCAAGTCAGTTAGGATTTGTTAGTTAAGTTTGTTAGGTTTCTGCTATAAATAGTTTTGGATTTTTTTCTTTGAAAGTGTGATTTTGTAATCAATTAGTTTCAAGATCAATAAAATATAGAATCATTCTTTTTTCTCTTCTTGTTCTTCAATCATGTTCCTTTCTTTCTTTTCTTCTCCTTCGTCTTCGATGTATGCCATTTTTCTAAGAACAGTGAAGTCCAAAAATTGAGAAAAGACATGTGAAAAGCATGAAGACAAGTCGGTCAAGGTTTACCCATCAATTAGTGAAATTTGACCCCTTTATTTCCAAGATTCTAGAAGATCATTTGCGTTAGTAGTGATCAAAGTCATCATCATGTATTTATCTACGATCATGGATCAACATCTCCTATTATACTTTTATTAATTAGAATATATTTATAGACTTGGATCAAATTTATATATCTATAAATAGGAGTTCAATAATTCAGGTTTTCATATACTTTTCTGATTCAGAAATACTTTTACCGTTAGTTTAGAGAGAAGTTATCATTCCTCCTAATTTTGTTATTATTCTCCTATGGAATGTAACTTATTTATCTTTTGTTTTCTTTTTAGTCTTGAATGCGTATATTCCTTTTTTAATTTTAGGATTGGACAATGTTCTTTAGTATTAAATGAATGAACATCATCCCTTTAATTTAGTTAAGATTTAGCTATTAGTGTACTTATTTTTGTAAGTGAGGTGGCCACTTATTTGTATCTCATCAGAGTGTTTGATGAAGAAGTAGAAAGTGAACTAAAACATATTTGGCGCTATAAAAATTAAACATGTACATATTCTTTGGCCTTCAAAGATCATTGAATTACAATAATGTGGTTGTGATAAAAAGATAGTAGTTAGCTTAACTGGTTGTGCTTTCATCTGTTGCGTGAAGTTGAGGTTGGGCTCAAGCACAATATGTAAACACTAACCACCAACCATAGAGCATATCAACTACATAGTAAATTCACTTTATATCTTAAATTTTATTAAAAGATAATGATGATTTATGATTCATGCAAGTGAAAGACATAATTAAAGTAATAATGTATTTGTTTAGTAGTGTAAGATTCTGCTAGACTCTTAAGATGACCAAAAGGTCAAGAGTTAAATTTCTATGAGTGATACTTGTTGGAAAGGGTAACCACAAATCCCGAAAATGATTAGTTCCTTATCATAAGGTAAGGAGATACTATTAAAGATCCTCCATCCATGGTTGCCTTCTCCCTCACGGCACCATTGTTCCTCTCCATCCCTGCCTTAGCTTTCTTCTTCTTTTCTTTTCCTTTTGGGCTTTGTTTCACAGAAAGCCCAATTCTGTTTTGAGCCTTTTATTCTTAGTTAGTTTTTAGTCTTCCTCTTTTAGTTAGTCTAGTTAGTTATAGTAGTTGTAGTTGTTATTCTTCTCTTTTTTTTGGCAATAAGGATTGGTATTTATATTTATTAATCCTTCATTGGTAGATAATCAATTCTCCAATACTCTAACAAAAGTTCTTCTCTAAGGTTATTCTTTTAAATATCTTCTCCATGCTTTCATCCCAAACTAACATGGTATCAGAATAATTATTGCTCTGATCACCACCTCTTTTTCCCTTATGTTTTTCTTTTCTCCTTTACTATCACCTCCATCTCTCACAACCTTCTTCGTTAAGATGAACACATCAAACCTTGATCACAACACAAACCCCTAGAACCCTTTCTTCCTTCATCCCAGTGAAAGTCCAACTCTTGTCCTTGTAACCCCTCTCCTAGATGGAAAGAACTATCACTCTTGGTCAAGAGCCTTTAATCTTGCTTTAGACTCCAAGAACAAAATTGGTTTCATTGATGGAAGTTTAAAGCAATAAGGAAAGGAGGATCCAATATTTGGCCCCTGGAAAAGATGCACTACAATGATATTATCATGGATCCAACATTCAACCGAAGATTCAATAGTGAAGTCGATCCTTTGGATTAACTCTTCCGCCGAGGCTTGGAAGGACTTACAAGAACGATATTCTCAGGGAGATATGTTTAGGATGACAATATTGCAGCATGAATCTTATCACCTCAATCAAGCTAATCTTTTGGTATATGAGTTTTATATCAAACTTAAGACCATATGGGATGAAATAGATAATTTCAGACCCATCAAAGACTACATATGCATTATGCCATGCTCAGGTGGAGCAATTGAGTCAGTAAAACAATACAGAGAGCAAGATTATGTGATCATATTCTTAATTGGGATTAAATGAGGAATTTGCTCAAGTTCGTTCACAAGTAATGATAACTGAATCCTTACCATCTATAAACAAAGCCTTCTCTATGGTTGTTCAATAAGAAATACAACAAAATAACCCCATTTCCTCAATCTTCAACCAAGACAGTAGAATTTTGACCATCAATTCTGGACAAGAAACCCAAAGGAACACTAATGCTGGAAATAATACCACTTTTAGAGGTAGAGGTGATTATGGTTATAAGGGAAGAGGTGGTAGATCAAGCACAAGAACCTTATACAACAAGTTTTGTACCCATTGTGAAAGGACAAATCACACAATCAAAACATGTTTCTTAAAACATGGTTATCCCACTGGATACCAATCTAATAATCCATCTAGAATGGCAAATCACAATGCTTTCTTTCCACTGAACAAAGAAGAAAATGTCGTTCATGATACTCAATCAAGCTCTCACCACCAATGCCAAGAAAAAGTATTCATAGTGCAGCAGGTCAAGGACATATTAGAAATGCTCAACCAATCAAAAAGTAAAAAGGACCATGCTGCTAACTCTGTAATCAACACAACTCTGCCAAATCCAGGTAATTCCTCATCTCAATGGCTCCTAGACACAGGAGCCACAAATCACATTTCCTTCACAATGAGCCGCCTTCAAAACTATAGCTCCAATACTCATAACTTTACCTACTGGTGCCAAGGTCTCCACCAACATCTTTGGAATAGTAAAATTAAGCAAGACCATCACATTACATAATATTCTCTTTGTCCCTCAATTCCATGTCAACCTTATTTCTGTCAATAAATTGATTCACTACATGAAATGTCATTTTATTTTCTCTCGTAGACAATATTTCATCTTGCAGAACCATGCCAAGAAGATGATTGGTTCAGCTAGGATGGAACAATGCTTATACATCATACATTCTCAACCTGCAATATCAACCTCTTTTAATTCTTGCAATAATACTCTTGTCTCTAATAATAAACCTTTGTGACATTTACGTTTAGGACACATTTCTGATTTTGTTATGACTTTACTTAGCAAACAATTCCCTCTTATTCTTCATAAATATGAGTCATCAATACCATGTGATATATGTCATCTAGCTAGACAAAAAAGGTTACCCTTCCCTAGCAGTAATACTAAGAGCACAAGATGTTTTCAAATTCTTCGTGCTGATATATGGAGACCTTACTCTACCCTATCCTTATTTGGTCATAGGTACTTTCTCACTTTAGTTGATGACTTCACTATGTTCACATGAACCCTTATGATGAAGTCTAAGGTAGAAACTAGGCCACACTTAATATAATTTGTGTCATACATTGAGACACAATTTCACAAAAAACTTCAATGCCTAAGAAGTGACAATGATGTTGAATTCATCATGCATGATGTGAACACTCATTTTCGTCCGGCCCATGAAAAAGCACAATTCATTTCCAAAATAATAAGTTTTCCTTTTCAAGAAAATACAAATAAAGTCTAAGCACTAAAAACAATTTTTTAAAATGATTGTTTGGGCCACCATAGGCCCACATGTCATCTTCCAAAACAAAAAGAATAAAAAAAGGTAGGAGAAAAATGTTTTCTTTTTTAAAATTTTTCCGAAATAGCTTTCAATAATTAGAAGATGGTGAAAGATATTTTAAAACTATTTTTCGGAATTTTTTTTAGCATTTAAATAAAATATCATGCTTAAAATCACAATTGGATGTCATAATAAATAATAAAAAAAAATTAATTTTCGAATTTCAAAAAAAAAAATAAAAAAAAAAGGATTATTTTCTCTTGAATATTTATTGATTTTTCGGATAAACAAAAAAATAAAAAAAGATTTTCAAAAGATTTTAATTTCAAATTTGAATTCAAATTTCAGATTTGAAATTCAAATTCCATATTTGAAATGAATTTTTCAAATCTCATGGTTAATGGAAATCAAATCAATTTGATTGGATTTTAAAAAATGAATATTTGATTTATTAAAAATTAAAGAGGGTAGGCAAAATTTTAGGATATTAGTGTAGTATTTTTTTCTATAAATAGTGGGTTAGGAAGAGGAGAATATGACATTGGAGTTTTATTGAAACACTGCCAAAAACACCCAAAAAGGTTCCCCAAACCCCTGCCCAAACACGTCCTGCGAAGAGAAAAAGAAAAAAAATTTGCCGGGGGAATTGATCCTGTGTGGGTAGGATCATCATCTACCCGTGCAACCGCGATCCACAACAATCAGATCCGATTACTTCCTCTATCCACGGGTTGACCTCAAAGGCAGCCAATCATAGGACGAAACACGTCCCGGTTCCACTGCGCACTGCCGCACCGGATCCCTGTCCCAGGATAACACAGGTTCCCCTACACCCGTGCTCACTGCTCAAGCCGTGAGCCCACCCTTCCATCCAGTCTCCTAACACCACGTGCCTGGACGTATCCAGACACCTGGATCCAGCACGTGTGGGCGCACGGTGCACCCTCTTTTTTCTCCAACCAGGCGCTGACATGTGTCCAGACGATGGGAATTTAAAAAATCCCTCCAATCTCTTCCTACCATGCGTGTTTCTTTTTTTGCTGGGTATTCTACTCATTGCTTATCAGGTTTGTATTTTAACTGTTCATTATTTGCACTAATATCATCATGTTATATCATATATGCTAAATTATTATATCATGAAAAATTGTAATTATCATAATAATAAAAAATATTAATTATCTGTAGGCAATTAAAACCTTATGAACATAATGTGTGAATATAAAAAAATGGATTGGGCCTATCAATGTGATGAAATTTCACTTTTTTCTTTTCTTTCACCATTTAACAATGAACCTTTAATTTCGCTATTCAAACGCTAAGAATAATAATTAAATATATAATAGAGTCACTCAATCTTATTACATGGTAAAAATTGTATTCCTGGGTGTACCATTTAATTAATTTCATTATGACATTTCTAGTATGGGTATTAATAATAGAATATGTTATTTTGATGTCATGTCACTTAATATTCATTCTTTATTCTATTCATGTTAATGAGTACCCAAACTTTAATATATGCCACGTATATGAAGCCAAACACAAAACACAATGCGTAAGTCTTTAAAAGTTTGGAATAAATCATATTTTTATTAGTATTTTATACCTTTTGAATTTTAATCCATGTTCTTAAAATAACTACTACATTTTTTTAATGATAAAGTCATTATAAATTCTAAGATATCATGCGATGTCGGACATATGGGCTGCACTTCATCAACTTGACCAACGACTCAAAAATCTTTTGTCCATAAACATGTTAAGATCTTGACTAACCCTTAGTACAAAGTGCGGTATCGAACGTATGGGCTGTACTTCACTAGTATTCATAGGATCGTTAGTCGAGATTTAACTTATATTTTTATATTAAAATTAATCCAACCTATAATCCTTTTTCTACATAAAGAACTACGTAAGTTTTGATTCCCTTAATAGGGATACGTAGGACCAAAGTCAATCTTCTCAGACACAACTAAAAAATAAATTTTTTCATTCAAGTAATTAATCATTAAATAATTAATTTAATTAATAAAGTGGTGTTTCTTTATTTAATAGTAATAATAACAAATATAAAATATAGTAATCCATGTAGTTTAGTATAGGGTACCGCTTAAGGCGGACGGGTGAGGTGCTAATACCTTGCCTACCCTATAACCGACTTCCGAACCTGGATATCAAAAATCCAAAAGCCCAAGGTAATTGGGCTAAACAAGATTTTTCTACATTTTTTACTGTAAAAAATGTAGTGGCGACTCGAGAGGTCGCGTAGCTGAAAATCGGGGCGCGACAGCTCACGACTCTGCTGGGACTTTTTTGAGAAAGTTCGGCACATAAATACTAAATGCATGGTTGTAGTATTATATTTTGCTTGTGTATTTTTTGTTGTTGTTGTTGTTGTTATTATTATTTTTTATGTGATGCAACATCATACTAGTATTTAAGTATGTGCTCTATGCTCGAGCATTAGATTAAAAAGGAACATCCACACTACCGGTGTGTGTAACGCCCCAAAAAATAAAACATTGCGGAAAAACGGGTAATTTTTTTTTGAATTGGTGAAATAAAATTGTTTCCTTTTACAAACCTTCCTTTTCCGGGACATCACTTTAAGTAACTCAAATGCGGAAAATCAACTTATCGTTATCGAATGATAACTTAACCTGATTCACAATTTCCTGAATAACATAATGCATATAATCGGTTAAGGCAGAATTAGTTCATACAAATTAAGTCAACAAGGCGGAAACTACCTCGCCACTAACATATACAAAAATTAAAAAAGAAACACAGCCCCCACCAAAAACAAAAGGGGCATCGACTGGCCGCAAGCTGACTCAGAAGACTTCAGGAATGCTGGACCCCTCACTAAGGTCCTCCTCCTCTTCCGAGTCAGACACGAGGTCGATCACCTCCACCGAACTCTCTACATTTAGGAGTTCAATGACCTCGTCCTCCTCTTCCTCTTCTTCCACTTTGTTATGCCATAACCCCGCGACATAATTCGGAGGGGATGACATTCTCAAAACCTTGGTCTTCTTGCAGGGACCTCCTCCAAGAACCCGGCTCCTCGTAGCTCTACTGGATGATGGAGCACCCAAACAATCTGACCACGTCCTCCGACCGTGGAAGGGAACAGCGCCATCACTCCTGACTGGCGGGTACCGACGTCCATTCTCTGGAGACCTTAGCCCCCTAGGCGGCAAGGTGAAAGAAGCATCAATGTAGGTGTCAGGCTGAGGGATCATCATCGATGACCCGTTGCACATCATGTGCAACGACAGACCGCAGGGGCCTGTGTATGTATACATGTGCCCATCACTATTCCATTGTCCCATCGAGGACATCGTGAAGTGATAACCTCGAACGTGATGGTTGCTGTTGGACATCTGCATAGCGAATATACACAAACAAGAAACAATACAGCAGGGAGAGTAAGACATCTAATGAACATAAATTCATTGACGGCGTGGACTTACTCAGAATATCACACTCAGACATAAAATATATTTTAACATATAATTCAGCATTTATCATTGACATCATGAAGAAATTCATAACTTATCATTTATTCCAACATTACCAATATATCAAGTAATATAACCAATATTCTACTCATAATCATATCACACACATAAACATAGGAATATACAATGCTTGTAGCTCATATCACATGTGGGAATTCACTTCCACGATGATAATGTATGCATGATATGTCATGATTATCCACCTTACACCAATATTCATCCAGCATCCTAATCGGAAATAATCGAGAGTACAGGTCCCGTACCAAGTCATTTTGTACGCACCCGAAATAACATATCCTCACAAGGAAGTAAAAATAGATCGATCGGTTCCCTCAGGAACAGTCCTACCCGGACCTAGGTCATACAAACGCTTTCAGGGCATCTCTCTCATCGATCTCGATTGCAATCCCGGGGTTGTCAGAGATTGGCTAGTTTGGCCTGTGAGAACTGTCCGATCTAAAAGGGTACCTCCCTAGGAATACAAGGGACTCGTCTCACTCAGACTCTCCCTCAAGACATTGTTGGCGAATCACCGTCCAATCAGTGTCGTCCCTGCTTACATCACGGTGCTCTAAGTCGTCCTGTCATTTCCTCTCCACTACTTCATGGTCACAATACAATGCATTCTTGGACAAAGTCAAATTCAAATGTATTAATCAAACACATGATCGGCCCATCCTTAAGCCATTTCCCGACAAGGAATGCTTCTCGTGGGACCCGATAGTACGTCAACCGTACATGCTCAAGGTAACATCTCAATCACAACAACCCATCACCGAATACTCCTGGGCGGTCACATGACCAATCCTCTTACGGTCGGTCGATCATTGTTCAGTGATATTGTGTATCCTTACTAGAAAACTTTTTGCTTTGAACAAGAGCTCACGGTTTGCAAGAGTTGATGTAACTTCAAAAACATCAAGCAAGAACCTGGCTCTGATACCACTTGATGTGAACCTCTTCAGGAGATTCTAAGAACGATCTTTTCTTGGTTGGTGTTTGCTTGTTTAAGGCCACGGTTTGTAGTGTTTAGGTTTGTGTTTGGATGTGTTTGTAAGATAACTAGAAATAGGCAGCGGATAAAAGAAGATGGAATAGGTTGAAGTGTGATATGGCGCCACAACAATGGAATGTTGATAAGCCGGGTGATGTTCGCCACAAGAACGTGGTTCTTGATATGAACTTATAACCTTGGTTCAGCCAAGGAGTTTGGAGAGAAACTCTCAACAAGGATGACAATCCTCAATTTTTAATCAAAACTCAAAAACTGTTTATTTCATCCAATCTGAATACAACTTATAGGAAAGCATTTAGGTTTGTATGTGAAACCCTAGCCCTAAAAGTGTGCACGGCTACACTAATTTTCCACATGGAAAAGTCTTACATGAAAATAAAGCATAAAATTAATGGAAAAACGAAAAATAAGAAAGTTTTAATACAAATGCAAAAACTAAGAAAATTCAGTCTTGGATTCCTCTATTTGCCTTGATGAATCTGGTCATCCCATGTAGACTTGGACCCCACGAATTAAAGGGCTGCATGGTGCTTTGGATTGTCTTGAATGCCTTGCACAAACTTCACAATTACAATTAATGCTTTTGTTGAGTGCACATTCCTTCACTTAGGCTGATTCATGCACGGTTGAAAAAGGATGAGTGAGGTTTGAATCTGAATTTAGTTTGGCACAAATTCCTCACTAAACATTAAGGCTTTGAATGATTTTTGTTTGGTGAATAGCACTCCATAAAAGCCACGGTTCAAAAGGCCAAGCACCTATTCAAATGAGTCTTCAAGTCTTGAACAAGGAATTAAATGCTTTGCACAAGTTTCTTAGGGAAATAATGCCTTGGCCGAATTTTTTTAAGGCATGGCACAAAACACACCCCTTCATTAAGTTGATTGCACGAATTGCATAGGAGAAATAATGTATCTTGACTTGGTTTGAAGGTTTGCACGAAAATCTCCCCTCCTTAAAGGCTTCAATGACTTGGCTTTAATGCTGGCCACCAACTTTCATGTATCCTTGACTGCACTTATTCTGAAATTCAAATAAGCTAAGACACATTAAATACTTGAAATAAAAGAATTAAGACACATTAAACTAGTCTTAAAACAACTTAGAAAGAAATAGGAAATGTTAGGACACATTAAATATGTCCTAGGCCAAGCTTCAAGCTTGGCCGTGCCCTTATTTAAAGGGTAGGGAAATCTTTTCCCCATCTTGGCCTACACTTAAAGCAATGTAATAAAAACGAAAATAACTCCCTTGGGTTGGTTTTGGAGGATGCTCCTTGATGGTCTTTATGATCTTTATGAAGATTGGATTGGGTGGCTTCTCCTTAATGTTCTTTATGAGGAGCATAAGTACATTGAGTCCAAGTTTGGGCCTTGTTCTTGGCTTGGGCCCACTTATGACTAATATCTCCTTCTTTGGAATCTTGGGCATTTTCTGGATCACACATCTCATCCTCATCCTAATCCACTTCCTCATCCTCATCCTATTCTCATTCTCATCTATCCTCATCCTCGTCCTCATCCTCATCCTCATTCTCGTCCTCATCCAATCCTCATCCTCATTCTCGTCCTCATCCTATCCTCATCCTCGTCCTCATCCTATCGTCATCCTCATCCTCATCCTTATCCTCA
>NW_017724706.1:0-20038 GCF_001865875.1 Lupinus angustifolius | reverse complement strand
CTAGGGTACCCCCTAGTTCACGACCTTAAGTCGGATACTTGCCCAACAAGGCATAAACACCAACAATGCTTTCATACTTTTGTGGAATCATGCTTCTCATCTAAGCCATGATCTCATTCCACAACCTTTATATCACAACACACCCTACCCGGGTTCATCACATTGTTCACAACATCATCTCATTTCAATCATTCCACACTGTCCCTCGCCAACGCAGGGACTAGTTGCCCAAGCGACATTTCATCTTTAAGGCTCAAATAAACTGAAGTCTTTCTCGCCCAGGCGAAGGTACTATCGCCCAAGCGAGGTCTCTTCTCGCTCAAGCGAGACCTCTCTCGCCCAAGCGAGAGAGTTCCAGGGGCTCATAAAAATCATGGACATTCTCGCCCAAGCGAAGCATCTTCTCGCTCAAGCGAGACCTCTCTCGCCCAAGCGAGACCTCTCTCGCCTAAGCGAGGGAGTTCCAAAAATTCATTAAAATCCTGGGCTTTCTCGCCCAAGCGAGGCCCGTACTCGCCCAAGCGAGATTTTGTCACCCAGGCGAGGGAGTTCCAGAACCAAAACTTCCTCTCGCCCAGTCCACGCCCAAGCGAGACTGTGCTCACCCAGGTGAGAGTTTCTTGCCGCACCGGATCCCTGTCCCAGGAGAACACGGGTTCCCCTGCACCCGTGCTCACTGCTCAAGCCGTGAGCCCACCCTTCCATCCAGTCTCCTAACGCCACGTGTCTGGACGTATCTAGACATCTGGATCCAGCACGGGTAGGCGCACGGTGCAACCGGTGCACCCTCTTTTTTTCCCCAACCAGGAACTAACACGTGTCCAGGCGCTGGGAATTTAAAAAATCCCTCCAATATCTTCCTGCCACGCGTGTTTCTTTTTTTGCTGGGTATTCTACTCATTGCTTATCAGGTTTGCATTTTAACTGTTCATTATTTGCACTGATATCATCATGTTATATCATATATGCTAAATTATTATATCATGAAAAATTGTAATTATCATAATAATAAAAAATATTAATTATCTGTAGGCAATTAAAACGTTATGAACATAATGTGTGAATATAAAAAAATGGAATGGACCTATCAATGTGATGAAATTTCACTGTTGTTCTTTTCTTTCACCATTTAACAATGAACCTTTAATTTCGCTATTCAAACGCTAAGAATAATAATTAAATATATAATAGAGTCACTCAATCTTATTACATGGTAAAAATTGTATTCCTGGGTGTACCATTTAATTAATTTCATTATGACATTTCTAGTATGAGTATTAATAATAGAATATTTTATTTTGATGCCATGTCACTTAATATTCATTCTTTATTCTATTTATGTTAATGAGTACCCAAACTTTAATATATGCCACGTATAGGAAGCCAAACACAAAACACAATGCTTAAGTCTTTAAAAGGTTGGAATATATCACATTTTTATTAGTATTTTATACCTTTTGAATTTTAATCCATGTTCTTAAAATAACTACTACATTTTTATTTATGATAAAGTCATTATAAATTCTAAGACGACAATCACTCCAATTTTAAGATATGATACGGTGTCAGACATATGATGAGGTGCACTTCGTCAACTTAATGATCACCATGACTAATTCACCAACGAATCAAAAATCTCTTGTTCATAAACATGTTAAGATCTTAACTAACCCTTAGTACAAAGTGCGGTATCGGACGTATGGGCTGTACTTCACTTGTATTATAAGATCGTTAGTCGAGATTTAACTTATATTTTTATATTAAAATTAATCCAACCAACAATCCTTTTTCTACATAAAGAACTATGTAAGCCTTGATTCCCTTAATAGGGATACGTATGACCAAAGTCAATCTTGTCAAGCACAACTGAAAAATAATTTTTTTCATTCAAGTAATTAATTAATTTAATTAATAAAGTGGTGTTTCTTTATTTAATAGTAATAATAAAAAATAAAAAATATAGTAATCCATGTAGTTTAGTATAAGGTACCGCTTAAGGCGGACGGGTGAGGTGCTAATACCTTCCCTACCCTATAACCGACTTCCGAACCTGGATATCAAAAATCCAAAAGCCCAAGGTAATTGGGCTAAACAAGATTTTTCTACATTTTTTACTGTAAAAAATGTAGTGGCGACTCGAGAGGTCGCGTAGCCGAAAATCGGGGCGCGACACATGATTTTCTCTCTTCCAAAGGTATCCTACACCAGAGAACTTGTGTTGAAACTCCACAACAAAATCGTGTTATGGAGAGGAAACATCAACACATTTTAAACATTGCAAGAGCCTTTTTCTTCCAATGCCACCTACCCTCAAAATTTTGGAACTTTGTTGTCCAATACTCTATGCATATTATCAATAGATTACCTACTCCCTTTTTATACAATCACAGTCCCTATCAAAGGCTCTATAATAAGCTTTCTTCTATTGATCATCTCAGAACCTTTGGATGCTTGGCTTATGCCAACACTCTCCAATCTCATAGAACCAAATTCCATCCAAGAGCAACAAAATCTGTTTTTCTTGGTTTCCAGGAAGGTACTAAAGGTTACATCCTTTATGACCTCACTTCCCACACCCTTTTTATCTCAAGAAATGTTTTATTTTATGAACAATTCTTTTCCTTCTCCGAGATTTCAAATACTGCTGAACCACCCCCTACAAAGTTTCAACAAAACCTTCTCTTGCTTATGATCATCCAATACATCAACATAACCAACCCTCTCCCACCCTGGTGCAATCCCAACCAAATAACCAACAACCTCCTTCTCCTACAAATAGACATTTCCTAAGACCTAGAAGACCTCCTTACCACTTAAGGGATTACCACTGCAATATATCCTTATCCCAGCCTCAGGCCTCCTCTATTACCACCACCAAATATCCTCTGTCTTCTATCCTTGATTACAACAATTGTTCCATAAATTACAAACACTTCTGCCTTAGTGTGTCAACTCACAAAGAGCCAAATTCTTACAAACAAGCATCCTTAATCCCACGTTGGCAGCAAGTTATGCAATAAGAACTTCAAGCTCTTTATCTCAATCACACATGGTCTTTAAATATAAAGTTAATGGTACCCTTGAAAGGTATAAAACTAGGCTTGTAGCAAAAGGATATACCCAAATGGAAGGGGTAGACTATCTTGAAACCTTCTCTCATGTTGTCAAGATTATGAATGTAAGAGTTGTGCTAGCCTTAGCTGCTGCCAAAGGCTGGTTCTTAGAACAATTAGACATGAATAATGCCTTCCTTCATGGTGATTTACATGAAGATGTTTATATGCAACCTCCTCCTGGTTTATTACCTTCAAACTCTAATCTTGTTTGCAAGCTGCACAAATCTTTATATGGCCTCAAGCAAGCAAGTAGAGAATGACACACAACCCTCTCCTCAAAACTCCTCTCCCTCAGTTACATCCACTCTGAAGCAGATCAAACCCTATTTACCAAATCCTTTGCTCAATCCTTTACTGCTATATTAGTTTATGTCGATGACCTACTCCTCACAGGGAACAACCTTCCTGAAATCACCCATGTTAAACATGTCATAGATCAATCTTACAAAATCAAAGACTTAGGTCCCTTAAGGTATTTCTTAGGGCTTGAGATTTCAAGGTCAAAATCAGGGATACATCTTAATTAGAGACAATATACTCTATCCCTACTTGACGATTCTGGTTGTTTAGTCGCTAAACCCAACAAAACACCATATGATCCCTCTACTAAATTATAATTAAATCAGGGATCTCCCTTGCCTGATCCCTCCTCCTATAGGCGCCTTGTAGGAAAATTAATTTACTTAACTATATCTAGACCTGACATATCTCATTTTGTCCAACAATTAAGTTTGTATATGTCAACACCTATGGATTCTCATTATAAAGCTCCCATTAGAGTGCTTCACTACCTAAAGGCTTGTCCTGTCCAAGGACTTTATTTTGCAACTGGCTCTTCTTTAATTCTCAAAGCTTTTGTAGATTCAGATTGGGCCTCTTACTTAGATACAAGAAAGTCAACCACTGGCTTCTGCATCTTCCTTGACAACTCCATCATTTCTTGGAAAACCAAGAAGCAAAAAACAGTCAGCATATCATCTTCAGAAGCAGAATACAGAGCCTTGGCAAGCTTGGCTTGTGAACTACAATGGCTTCAATACCTCTTCAATGATCTTCGCATTCCTTCATCCTCTCATACTTCCATCTACTGTGGTAACCATTCCGCCATCTACTTAGCTCATAATCCAGTTTTTCACGAACGCTCAAAGCACATCGAGATTGATTGTCATGTAATTCGAGAAAAAAATCAGCAAGGCTTGGTGCATTTGCTCCCCATCTCCTTTGCTCACCAACTAGCAGATGTGTTCACCAAATCCTTGCAACCTCGCATTTTTCATGGTTTCATCAGCAAGTTGGGCCTTTGCAACCTTCACAATCCAACTTGAGGGGAATCTACCTTATCTCATCCCAATTCCTAAACTCTCATCCCATTTTATCTTATCTCTCATCTCATTTTATCTCATCTTCCTCATCTAATCTACCTTATGGAATAGTTGTTCCATTGGATTATTTTAAAGGCCATGCTTACTTTAAAGAACAATTTCTTGATGGATTTATTCAACATTATGTGTCTTCAATAACACTCCAATCCGACGTATGGTTAGAAAGAAAATTGCATGACTCAAAAGACCAATGGAAATTCGCTTTTATCTCTTTCTTGAAACAATAATGTTGTCTAGAGTATCTTATGCATATAATAATGTTCCAATAAAATAACACATCAATGTCATTTAGGTTACATGCACACAATAATATGATACAATGCGATACTTTATA
Organism: Lupinus angustifolius; assembly: GCF_001865875.1. Taxonomy (NCBI): domain Eukaryota; kingdom Viridiplantae; phylum Streptophyta; class Magnoliopsida; order Fabales; family Fabaceae; genus Lupinus; species Lupinus angustifolius. The sequence goes on along the minus strand of NW_017724706.1, from coordinate 15,206 downwards.
GTTATTATATTAAGTCTTATGTTTTTCCAAAGTCTTAAAATATTCATAAGTGTATGAGTAATATCAAAGAACGGTTGAAGAATAGTTGACTGAGTATGAGGTCCACCTCACTTATACTTAGTGCAAAATTTAAATATTATTAAATATATTCTAAATGAATCACCAATTTTACTTGTAAATTGTACATGTGTAATTACAAGATTTCCCTTGCTTACTAATTAATTCGTCATGTGTAGTTACGTTGGTACAGCAGAAGCGGTCAATTGTGTATACGTTCTCGGGAGTGCTGAACGGCTACCAAAATATTATTAGATAATAAAGATTACAAATTCTAGCACACTCATGGGCCCACCTGCTCATGAGGTGTTTATATTTGATACTTATATCTGGTGCACGTTACAATAAGGAACTTGAGTCCAATATATAACATTGATATTCTAATATATTCTAATACTAGAGAATATGGGACTAATATAATAACATATTTCAAGCATTTCCAACCGTTAGAAGGATTTCAAGTTTTCAACTAATTAATTCTGCTTTTCCTTATTGAGCATGTCCAATTACAAAAATTGCCCTCGCTTACTTTTGTTCTATTTAACAAAACTTAAAGGCAAAATTCCAAAGCAAAAAAATGGTTCTATTTAATTTTTATGGATTATTAGGCTTTGTTTGGGAGACTTATTTTGAAGGGGAAGGGGAAGGAAGGGGAAGGAAGGGGAAGGAAGGGGAAGGAAGGGGAAGGAAGGGGAAGGAAGGGGAAGGAAGGGGAAGGAAGGGGAAGGAAGGGGAAGGAAGGGGAAGGAAGGGGAAGGAAGGGGAAGGAAGGGGAGGGAAGGGGAAGGAAGGGGAAGGAAGGGGAAGGAAGGGGAAGGAAGGGGAGGGCTTAGGATGAGATTTCCTTGTTTGTTTGGGAGTTTGATTAGAGAAAGGGGAGGGTTTGGAGAATTTTTAAAATCCTCCAAAGCCCTCATTATACCATTTTTTGGTGTTCCCCTAAATTGGGGTTTTTTTTGGAGAAAAACAATGTTAAATACATAATTACCCTTACTAATATTTTCTAATTACATTTATGCATATTTGTTGTACATTATATAATACATTTGATTTTTTAAATGAGGGTAAAATAATATTTTGTATTACACTAACTCTCCATTCACCTCCTATCTAAATTCCATACTTCCAAACAAGGGAGGGGCTTACTTGAATTTGTCTTTCCTTTTCTTTTCCTTCCTCCCCTCTTTACCTTCTCATCCCTCTCCTTCCCTTTCCCTCCTAACTCCCAAACAAAGCCTTAATGTAACACATTTGAATGATATGCATGAACCTCCTACTCCTTTTTCATTGAATAGAATATGATATGGTAAATTAAACTACATTCTAGAAACAAACCAAGTCCCTTGTAAATATTTGAAAGCAGCAAATGATTAAAAGGAAAGGATGAGGGTAACTACTAATGCAACAAGACATATGGGTCTGGTGGGGACTCACATTTCTATTTCTTTTCTACTTTATCAATTATAATTATTAAATTTCATTGTCCCTTGCCAGACAGCCATATACCCAATTGTTGGAGAGAGATTATATATTAAGGTATTATTGTATTATGAGGAGTGACTCACGATTAGAATAATACGTTAATATGAACAATTATAAAAAAAATGAGAACAATTAATATTAATATGAACAATTATATTTTATTTAAATAATTAAGATTAAAATATACATGTACTATATGATTATCATATTACATGTAAAATTATAAGGTTTAGATATATTATTTTTTGCATTTTTATAAGAGAAATGTTCTCACTTGTTACTCCATGTCACATTTCTCATTTTTTATATGAGAAATGTGTATATATATATATATGCATACAAGTTTAAAGATATGCTTCATAAGAATAGAAACTTTGCTAGCTTTAGCACACCTTGTATTCCTTACTCACGCTGTCCAATTTGTCAATCATCTCAGATTCCTTCATACCTTCTAAGTAGAAACCATGGAAACTTCTCAGACTCTTTCAATTGAAAGCTTCTCTTGTAGTTGGTTAGTGAATTTGAAGCCTTCACTAGAAATCCTAGATAGCTCTCATAGAACTTCTCTTGATGCTGCTGATGAAGCTTCATTCATTGAGATGGACCCAAGAATGCCACCCTCTAAAAGATTCTTTAAGAATTATTCACATGATTTCAAGTTCGATTTTCCGATTTCGCAATCCCCTCTTGTTCATGTTGATGCAGATAAACTCTTTTCTAATGGTCACCTTATGCCTCTTTTTGTTGAGTCATTGAAGATGGAATCATATGAGGCCTTAAATGTTAATCCAAGCATAGCTTCATCTTCACATGCACCTAAAAATGTTGCTCCTACTAGATGCACTTCCTTAAAGAGGTGCAGGACATTATCAAGGAGAATATTTCTAAAGTATCTGAATTTCTTAAGGCCTTTGTGTAGAAAATTGAGGGGTCATAACAAATCAAGTTCAAACCATGAAGCTGTTGTTAAAAGAACTCAGTCAGTGAAGAATAGGGGATACTATTCCGAATCGACACCGCGAATTAGCGTACCTTATTCCGAAGATGCTTGGCGCAACTCCTGTGATTCTGAAAGCTCAATATATGAGGCAGTTCTGCATTGCAAGAGATCAACTGGTATGTACAAATTTCAACACACAATACACATATGTATATAAAAATATCATTTAAGCATATGTTTTTCGCTTTTTCCCTTGTTAGAATTATGTATTTTTCTGCTACTGACATAAACATTTTAATGTTTCTTTGATGCAGAAAGAATGAGTTGATAATGTTCCAAAAGTGGAGAAGATAAATATAAAAAATGAGAGAGGAAAAAAGATCAATAGAGGAACATGTGAACTGAAGATATACAAGACCAAACTATCATATATTACTCATCCTCTGTCTCCATTATCTTTTATTTGAATGATCAATGGAATGACATAAGAAATAAATATGTTGTTTTTTCTGGAATTATTCTAGCTTTATTGAGATCAAATTGGGAAAAGATGGAGTACAATTTTGTTTGTTTATCTTGTTAATATCGGGAGAAACACTTTTACTATAGATGAGAATCTGCTTCCTTATTTCAGTGAAGTTCTTCAACTGATTTTGGAATTAAAAATGTGTTCCTAGATGAACGGATATGTATTATATACATATATATGCGGTTTTTGGACCGTTTTTTTATTTATAAAAATCGGCATTGCAATACACTTCAATACTCACAAAGATAATTTCAGTCTACTACGTTTTGGAGTGTCAAGTCCACATGCATTTATATTAATATTTCAACAACCTTGTCAATATTTCAACAACCTTGTCACGATGCTCTTTACCTACATTATATAAGAACATAATATTACATGTTCACAACTTTATTTATTTATAGCACCATCTTAATTTAAACAAACAAAAAATTATTGTGTAAATTTAAACATTACTATATCAAATTTGACAACATAATTAGGATCATGAAGGTGGTGAATACATTATATTAGTAACAAGATGTTCTATAAAAAAATAATCAATTCAGCATACTAAATTGATATTATCTTACCCTCCCAATAACGGCAGGTGGGTGGACTCCTTTTGGGCATTCCCAACTAATGGTCATTTCATATATCATTTCAAGTTAACTGTTATGACTCTATATTGTTGAGGGGAAAATATTGTTTAAAGTTTACAAATGAGTTTACTATGGGTGTAAAGTTTTATATAGTCATTACCCAATTTAAAATTGTGAAGTATTGAAGAAGCATATGTTTACGTAATTCAAATAATTGAGATGATTAAAGATCAAATTCTTCACCAGCTTGAAAAGATATTAGGATCACCTCAAAAGACTGATTTATATCTCTAACATATTTTAGAAGTAGAAGCTTATTCTAAGGCTAAAGTATTTGTTTAAATCCTGATATACTCATTAAAGTTGAACACCTTCAAGGTTTTAAATTTGAGTTTACTACGGTTACACTAATATTGATATGTTAAAATTTTAAGAGTCGCTAAAATCATATTGCGAGCATAATTAAGACTGCATCGAGTCATGGATCACAAATGTTTGCAATTGTCGGAAAAGTCAATGTTTTTTGAGTTTCCATTTAAACCTTGCTTATGATACAGAGGTCAGATAGGATTTTATTCCTAGGCTAGCAAGAATGACATGTTCATCATAGGTTTGGTGAAATGGTTTCAGATCGAGGTTTGCAAGTACAAATGACTATTATATGGCAGATTGGTTCATCTGTAATCACAGCACGACTATAGTTATAGTCCATATTTTCCGTATTTATATTTTTTCGCAGACAAAACCAAAATAAAAAGTTACACTTTATCAAAGGAAAAGTATATGCTCGTGTTTCAAGCTACGTTTTAATTCCATTTCTTCTCGAGGGCCACATCTCATCATGTTTACATGGGCCATATGGTAGGCCCCACCTCATGTACTAATCATCACTTTAATGTGAATAGGCAAAATTATAAATGTGACGAGTTAGGATTTTCTCCATTAAATACTTCAAAAAATAATGACACTTTTATCTTTTTAAATATAATGAAATTACATTTTTACTACTAAAAATAAGTGTAAAAACATGTAATTACATTTTTATTAATAAAGAAGATCATTATTCAAATGTGACATGTGCATGATGGGATCATATATTCCTCATTTATGTCTATTTTGTGTTTGAATTCAATTAGAAAATTTCATTCAATTAAAAATAAAAATTAATATTTTAATATTATTTTATGAAGTTTAATTCACTCGAAAAATGGTAACATGAAAATTTTGAAAGAGAGGATCCTTATGTAAGACAATGTGGCATAATATATTGAATGAATGTCGTCCGTCTCAAAGGCACGTCCCTAAACCTGTTTTTTTTAATAAAAAATTGACATGTAATAAAAGTTAACATCGTATATTTTTCACTACTCAAATTTTTTAAGTAGAAATCACAATTTCACTCAATTGGAACATAGTTGGAAATAAGGTTAGGGTAAGCTGATCTGCATCCATGCTACATATTATTGATTGGTTTACAATATAGATAAGAAGATTTGTAAGCTGATTTTCTAAGAGTATTTCATTACTCATTATTTAAGTCTCTTGTTCACAAATCTTTCACGCTTAGTATGTAAGCATCATGTTTTTGTTTTAAAGATACAGTGAATGGAAATTGCGGATCAGTAAGTACAACATTGTTTGCATTCTGAGCTGCCATATAGATCATATCAAGTCCAAGATATTTTTTTTTTGTATTACTAAGGTATCTTCTCACCTTTTTTAGTAAGGAACTAACCATTTTCAGGGTTCGTGATTGTTCCTCTTAACAAGTGTTGCTCACAAGAATTGAATTTTCAATCCTAAGAATCAAATAAAGTCTTACACTACTGAACCATTGTCTTGTTGTTAAGTCCTTAGTTACAAGTATTAGTCTAAGTACCAGTTCTAAGATGTAACTAACAATCATGATACCAAGAACGATTATTAGATATAAGAATCATAATGGAACATGCTAGGTCGTCCTAAAAGACAGGCAAATTCTACAGACACATCAAAATGTCAGTGTCTAACTGAAGTTTGTCTGCATAAAAAGCAAATACTGTCTCTTTGAAATAAATACAGGTACAGTTGCAAAAATCATTGCTTTTGAAATAGCAGTAGCTCCTTAGTCAAAAAAAAATATTTTCTATTGTATTCACAAGCTAATGGCATTTGGTAAGGTCTCAGTTTTAGGTATTCCTTTTAGTTTAACTTCACCTTCAAGGATCATTCTAATCCAGGTGAAAAGACATGATAAAAACAAGTAGATCCAAATAGAAAAACATGGGGTAAGATTATATTACTAACAATTAGAGCCTTTGTATGTAAAATATGTAAAAAGTTCTGAATATTTTTATTTCGATAACATTCCCAACAATTTTTTATTTGGATAACAATCAATTATCTTTTTATTTCATCATGATATTTTATATCGTTGAAAGGTACTATTTGAAAACAATTTACTGATGATAAAATTATCTTGCAATTTCTTTGTATTATTTCTATTTAACAAATATAAAATGGTCCCAACAAAATATGGGTCTTAAAGCTCCAGTTTAAGTCATTCCCAAATGGAATCTAACCTAACGTTTAGCTGGCCCAATGTTTAGCCTATGAAGGTGGTGTAGGATTTTGGCTAAGAGCTACAAGTTCATCACATGCTAGTATGAGTGAGAAGGGGACAAAGACAAGATGTTCTCGGAGAAATGCCAATGTTTGATAATTCTGACTTCTCTGTTTCTTTCTACTTATAATTGCTACATAAGCTTATAATTTGGGTGATCATAATCTTACACATGACACTTGTTGGTGATGTAGATCATTGTACTATGGCTTTTAGTAAGAATATAGAAGCCATAATTGCATCTATCATTAAATCTAAAAGCATAGGTTCTCGGGTTAATTAAAGAAACAAGTAAACAATATTTGCACTGAAAGTAGAAAAACATTAAGAAGGACAAAATGCATGTATTTATACTTTTGTCCAGCAATTACGGTTCAAGAGATGGAGTTCAACTCATCTCAGTATATTAAAATGTTAGGATTAGATTTTTTTTTGAAATTTCTTAGTTACTTTTAATAAAAAATAACATGTAATCATAACCGTTAAATGAATTATTTTGTCACTTGTCTTAATCCCATCCAGTACTAGACTCTCTAGTACTAGAGGGGATCCCACCCCAAGAGATGTACTAAACTACTTACTCATAAGCAAAATAATAATAAATAATCAACTAAACATTGGTATAGTAGTATCTCGTTAGATCCTTAAAATAATTAAAATGTTAAATGTTCAATTTTTTAAAGCAATATTTGTTGAGAGAAATAATAACACACTTCGAAATATATTAGTTTCTTATCCATAGGATGAAGGGAAAATATTGGTAGTATCAAGAAAAATAAGCAAAATAATAAATATGCTTGTAAAAGGAGTATTCTCTTTCATCATAAGGCTCCAATGTTTTCTACTTGTAGCTAGGTAATACCCTAAAAAGTTTGAAGTGTGATGAAGCAACTATCTAGTCATCCTAATATTAAAGAGTTAGGATCATCTCCATACAAGTGCTTTAAAAAATAAAGGAAAATGTAACTTCTAATAATATTTTTATCCTTTTAATTATAATGAAAGTACACTTTTACCATTAAAAATAAGTGCAAAAATATGTAATTGCCTTTCGATTAATAGAGATGATCATTGTTCATAGTAAAGTCATAGACAATAAAACAGTAATGATGATGTCTCAAAAGATAAAGCTATTTGGTTTCAATTTTGAAAACAACCATAGTAAAAAAAGATCAACATATCTAAAAGTGAACAGCCAGTTAGCTAAAATACCCGAGAGAACTAAAAGGTAAGAATGTTGAACCGGATGATAATAAACATTTAATTTTACAAATAAAAAATCTATCTGTTTGAGTTAAGATGCTAACTGGACATTATACTAAGAGTTAAATATACTAACAGTCCATGAGTTTTAGTGAAATTACATAAATCACCTCTACATAAATCACCCCTCATTTTTTTACTCCTACACAAACCTCCCATAGTTTTTATACTTTCATTATACTGACCACCCTACATGAGAAATAAGTGTAATATTTTAAACAAAAAATGTGATAAATGCAATTAAGTTAAACTATATTGTGAAGAAAAATCCAAATAATATACAAATCAATATATCTTTATTATTTTTGGTTACAAAATGTATCAACAATTCTAAAGAGATATTGTTTAAATCGTTCTTATACTATATCGTAATGAACCAAAAATAATAAAGAAGTATCGACTAATATATTATTTGAATTTTTCTCCACAATATACCATATTTTGTTTCACTTAATTGCATTTATCACATTTTTTATTCAAAAATATATGTATTTCTCACGCATGGGTGGTCAGTGTAATAAAAGTATGAAAATTAGGAGGTTTGTGTAGGTATAGAAAAGTGAGGAGTGATTTATGTACTTTCTCTAAAACTCAGGGAGTGTCAGTGTAATTTACTCTTATACTAATGTTTCTACTTTACTCTTTTAAAATATGTAGGTGAGAAATACCAAAAAGTTCAAAGCTTAATTCCCAATAACGATAATTGATATGACAGGTAATTACAATCCAAAATAAACTAATTCATTATCTATAATATTCAGGGATACACTTGTAATACAAAAACAGGTAGGCGGGTAATTATAAATATTAATATTTAATAAATAAAAAACATCCCTTTGATTTGAGCTAAAGATAGGAGCGAATAATAATCTTTAATAAAAAAATTACCACTTTGATCTAAGATGTAGAGTAGACATTAGCCATGCTACTTTACTATCTTAAAAGGTGTAGATGAATAATAGATAATCATTAATAAAAAAACTATCCGATCCCTTTTAGGTGAAATGTATAGTAGATATTAGTGATGTTATTTCACTTTCTTGAAGTGGATAGGCTTGTAATTATAAATATTGTTTTTAATAAAACAATCTATCATTTTAAGCCAAAATGTGATGTAGATATTAGTATTGTTACTCCACGATCTTGAAGGGTGTAGACGAATAATAATTAATAACCAAAATATATCATTTTAAATTGAGATACGGAGTGCATATTATTGCTTATATTTTAATATCTTGAATTGGATATGTTAATAATAAACATCAAAATATCTTTTAATATTTAAATAAATAAAAGATAAACAAATCTAATAATTAATGGATACATTAGAGCAAGATAAATTCTTATGAAACATAAAAATAAATTTTTTAATAATTACTTTATTGATAAAATAATTTATTAAAAAAGATAATCTATGACTTTATTTTCCTAAATTGAACAAAACTTTTTTTTTTTACATTTTAATCGTAAAAACTTAGTGGCTACTTTAAAACCGTTTTAATTTAAAAAACTTAGTACCTTTATCATATTGTTGCTAGATAAGCTTATGTTGTGGGTGACCATAATCTTACACATGACACTTGTTGGTGATGTTGATCATTCCACTATGGCTTTTAGCAAGAAGGTAGAAGTCATAATTGAATCTATCTTTAAATCTAAAAGCATAGGTTATCGGGTTAATTAAGGAAAAGTAAACAACATTTATACTAAAAGTACAAAAACACAGGACAAAATGCATGTGTTTTTACTTTTGTCCTTGCAATTACGGTTGAAGATATGTGCTAAGTAATTACTCATATGTAAAATAATAAGAGAAAAATGTATGCATTGACAATGTATAAATTTTATATATTATCATTGCATTACCTATTATTTAAATGAGAAAAAGTGAAAAAGATATATACACCGATAGTGTAAAAGTTTTTACACTGTCACTCCATTATCTACTATTCATTTTCAATTATATTTGACTTTTCACAAAATGTAATCTAAATGAAGGATGGATAATGCACTGATTGTGCATAATTCTTTACACTGTGAGTCCATTAATATTACACTCTATTTAAATTTAATTATTTACTCTTTAAAAGTACAAATGAATAATAAATAATTTACTAATTGTATATAAATCTTATATTCAAATAATAAAGTTTGTAAAAAGAGTATCCTCTTTCATCATAAAGGAGCTATCTAGTCACCCCAATAATAAAGCCATGGACAACGAAAACATTAATGATAATATCTCAAAAGATAAAGCTATTTGGTTTCAATTTTGAAAACAACCATAGTTAAAAAAAAGATTAACATAGTGAACGGCCGGCTAGCTGAAATACCTCACAATGTTTCTAGCACTACCCCCACTAGAGAGAACTAATAATTGCTTTGTTTGATTTAGGGGAGAAAATAGGAAGATATTATAAAAAGAAAAAGTATGAGTAGAGAGAAATAGATGAGAAAATGAGTTGATTGTAAAAAAAGTTGTTTGGTAAGAAATATGATTAGAAGAGAGAGAAATATGTTTTTATTAAATGGATAATTTATGACTTATAAATAATAATGAACATATGATAAAGATAAATGTTTATAGTAAATACAATTATTCTTTTTAAATCTAGTTTTTCATCTCATTTTAGAGAAAAAACAGAAAGTTAGTAGTTCCTATCATTTTTATTTTCTTTCTTTTCATACTCTCTTCTCTCAAGAGAGAGAAAGAAGTTTATTCCCCTTAAACTCTCTCTTTCCATTCTCTTTCTACTCTACCAAAGGCAGGAAAAATACTTAATAAGCTATGATTGGTCAGAAAAATACTTAATAATTAAATTTTAACTTAAATATATTTTTTCAACCAATCACAATCTCATAATACATATAGTGACACTCATTATGGTAGAGCATACATGTGCATCCACCAAAGGCACCCTTAAGGTTATAATAATAAATATGTGGTAAGACTCTTGAATGATATATAATAAATATTTAATGTTATAAATAAAAAATCTATTTGTGTGAAATATGGCTGAGATGAGGAATTATAAATGGGTAGGTGGTAATTATAAATATTAATCTTTAATAAAAAAATATTCTTTTGAATTGAGATGAGGAGTGAATAGTAGTGTTATTATTTCCCTCTCTTAAAAGATGTAGGCCAATAATAAATAATGAGATGTAGAATAGATATTAGCAATGATTCTTCCAAGAATTTGGAAAAAAAAATCCCATTGACAACATTGTTCCAATTTCGATCTTTCGCATGTCTAAAAGTAGAATTGGACATATTGATTATTAAGTTATGAATGAGTTTCTATATTTCACACAACCATAACCATTTTAGACAAAGACCAAGGAAATTAGAGAACACATATTTTCACGGAGGAGGGTTTTAAATTTTAAAGGATCGGATGCCAAAATTAAATTTAAGTTATTAGTACATAATATAAAATATACAATGTTTAGAATATATAAAAAAATAACAAAGATTAAATTAAGTTTAGAATATATACACACAATTGTGTGTGTATATAGTGAAGCATAAATTTATATATTACTAAAGTATTTCTTTGATTATGAGAATGTTAGTTTCTAGGAATCATATTGGACTAAGACCAACAAGATCAAGTCCAAATTAGAAGTCTCATTTAATGTAAATGGTGCAAAACTTACTAAGTCCATGTAAAGTTTAAAATATGAACCAATCATACATTACCCCACCACTAATAATACTTGACTATTTAAATAACTATCTAATTAATACCTTCAGTTTATATAAAAACTTATATTAGACAACTACACACAAATAAAATATGAAATATTTTTAACATCATTAATCAATGTACAGAAACATATTATTGATGAATAATTATAAATTATACATGTTTCACCTATAAAAGTTTATACTATGGGACAAAGTTCCTAAGCCTCTTTGGAATCCTAAAATTACATAATTATTTAAAATTTCTTTAATAATAATTAACATTATTTAAAAATCTCGTTATACACAAAATCTCATACATAAAAACACATTACTTTCAAAATGGTATTAGGCACTAAACTAATAGAATAGAAGAAAGTGTTAGTTTGTAATTCAAAAGTTAGTTAATTGTGGTTTGTGCACTTCCTATATAAGGAAGGGTGCACCTAACTACCAACTACTTGGAAAAACAGAAATAAAAAGTTGTTTTCTCCTCATTCACTCTGTTTTCAATTTTGCTCTAATCTCTCCCATCTTCTTTAATTTTTCTTTTCTAATCTCTCATGTTCTAACAAAATTGGTATCAAGAGCTAGGTTCAAACCTTCTTCTTCTTCTTTCCTCTCAATCCCGCGACCTTTTCTTCTTCAACATCAATGGGACAAACTGGTTTACCAGCAAATTTGCCAATTCTCGATGGAAAGAACTTAAATCGATGGAGAATCCAAATGACAACCATTATGGGATTCCAAGATGTAAGTGAAATTGTGGAAGAAGGACTTCCAGAGCTGATAGAGGCATCAACTGATGCACAAAAGGCAGTGTACAAAGAGTGCAAAAAGAAAGACTGCAAGGCTCTGTTCTTGCTACATCAATGTGTTGATGAAGCACACTTTGAGAAGATATCAGAGGCAAGGTCAGGAAAGGAAGCATGGCAGATTCTTGAGAAGAGCAATGAAGGAGCTGAACAATTGAAGAAGGTAAGGTTACAAACTATGAAAAGACAATATGAGCTTATGCAAATGAACTCGGGTGAAAGGATTGTAGAATTCTTCAATAGAGTAATCAGCCATACTAATGCAATGAAAGCAAGTGGTGAGAAGATTGCAGATCAGACTATAGTTGAGAAGATCTTGAGAACCCTCAGCCCCAGATTTGAACATATTGTTGTTGCAATTGAGGAATCTAAGAAGATGGAGGAATTGCAGTAGTGGATCTTCAAGGATCACTTGAAGCTCATGAACAAAGACTAATAGAAAGGTCAATGGAGAAGCCTGCTGAACAGGCTTTACATGCATACACCTCAAGAAGAGGTGGATATGGAAGCAAGGGAGGTCAAAGGGGTAGAAACAGAGGAAAATAACAAAGAAATGGGAATTTTAAGAATCTTCAATTCTCTGACCAAGAAAGGTCTGAGTCTGATCATTGAGAACATTCATCAAGAAGAGGAGAATATCAGAGGTGGCAAGGAACAAGAAAATGGTGGATAGGAAGAAGCTGAAATGTTTCAACCGTGATAAAATTGGACATTTCAGCAGTGAATGTCAATCAAATCTAAGTCATGGTAGGAATCTTGGCAAAACACACAATGAAGCTCACTTGGCCAAGAAAGATAGTACTGAAAGCCTGGATGATGAACCAGTATTGCTGATGATGACTACAGATTGTGAGCCAAGCAATGATGATAGATGGTACATTGACTCAGGATGTTCAAACCATATGACTGGAAATAGGAATTGGTTGGTCAATTTTGATGATAGCAGGAAGAGCAATGTTAGATTTGCAGATAGCAGGCTCATCCAAGCAGAAGGGACATGTGTTGTCTTGATCAGTAGGAATGATGAGAGGAATGTGCTAATAGTTGATGTTCTCTATATTCCCAACATGAAGAGTAATCTACTGAGCTTGGGACAACTGGTGGTAAAAGGGTTCTCAGTGTAAATGCATCAAGGTATTCTAGAAATCTTTGATGCTGAAAACAAGAAGATTCTAAGGGTACCTCTAGCACAAAACAGGACCTTTCAAGTTAGTCTAAGAGCCTTCGAAACACATTGCTTATCAGCTACATCTCAAACAGAGGACTCATGGCTATGGCACCTGAGATTTGGTCATCTGAACTTTAGAGACTTGAGCACACTAAGAAATAAAGATATGGTCAAAGGACTACCACCAATTCAGGCCCTAACAAGTTATATGAAAACTGTCAAATAAGCAAACAACCCAGATCCTCATTTAGTGCATACATCCCCTCGAGAGCAAATGAATTGTTACATGTTATATACTCTGATGTGTGTGGTCCTTTTGACACACCTTCATTAGGGGGAAGCATATATTTTGTAACATTTGTGGATGAGTTGAGCAAGAAACTGTGGTTGTATCTCATAAAGGCCAAAAGAGATATATTCTCAGTATTCAAGATATTCAAGAACTTGGTAGAAAAACAATCTGAAAGATGCATAAATATTCTGAGAAGTGATGGTGGAGGGAAATTCACATCAAGTGAATTCAATGATTTCTGCAAAGAACAAGAGATTGTCCATGAGGTAACGACACCATACACACCTCAACACAATGGCATAGCAGAAAGGAGAAATATAACCATCTTGAATATGATCATAAGCATGCTAAAAGGAAATAAACTGCCATATGAGTATTAGGGTGAAGCACCAGCCATTGCAGCCTATATCCTAAACAAGTGCCCAACCAAAAGACTTGTTGGCCAAGTACCTGAAGAAGCCTGGTCAGGAGTAAGTTCCTATGTGAAATGTAACACCGCGAATTTTACGATTTTGAATTATAAGATTTTGTTAATATTGTTATTAATTATATTTTCAAAAATGAATTTCTGGGAATTTTAGGTAAAGAATTAGACGAAACTCTAGTTGAGTTTTAGTCTTGAAATTCTATTTTCAATTTGGTGGTAAATTGTCATGATTTTTGGAGACAGTCGGTTTCGGACCGCTGTCGGGGCCGAATCTCACCCGATACGGCTCAAAAAGTGGTTTTTGAGTTCCGTAATTCGGAATCGAATTCCGATTGCACCGTTGGCTTTGTAATTTCATTTCGGGTCAATATAGACCCTGAGTACACCCATACCTAATTTCTAAATATTTTTCACTTGGAATGCCGAAATCCGAAATTCTAATCAGATATTAAGATCGGGCGATTTATAATACCCGATCGAGTATTGGCCGATAATACTCGGGCGTGTTTATCGCACGTGTCCGTGAAGAGGTCATTTCGCGTTGGGATGCGAAATTGCTTTTCCATAAAGCAAACCTCACATCACTTTCTTAAATATCTCATGAGCTCATCATTAGCCACCCTAGGAGATTTTTCCATGATTGCCTAGAGGGAAATCTGATTTCCCTTCTCTCCTTAAACCCTCACACTTCACACTTCACTCTCACACTCTTTCATTTGCAAAATTTTCTAAGAGAAGGTAAATCCTCTCTTCATCTTTTTCTCTCATTTTTCATTTACTTATTCCATCTTCAATCCTTAATCTCTCAACATTCAACCAATGGATGTTGATGAGATTTAAATATGTTTTTCATGAGCATGTCAAGAACATATTCAACCGTTGAAATTTTTTAAAACGCTTTCTAACTCACTCTTCAAAACCGAAAATGGTGTTGTTCTTGAACTCATGAAAATATTTTGTTGAAACCATGAACAACTTGTGTTCATGGAGTTGTTAAAATGTTGTATTACATGCATTTTGGTTGTTTTAGCCAAAGGGGATGATGATAAAACCAAAGGAACCTTTAGGAAGTGTTTTGGAAAAATGAGAATGTATGTATTTCTATTTGTTGTTAGCCTTAAACCATGGCTTGAAACAAGTTGAAAAATAGAAACTTTTGTAAAAAAAAAAGGATGTTAAGGTTTATGAGTACATGAATACCTCATAAAACTCTTAAAAGATACTTTGAATAACTTACTTTAAAATGGTAAGATTATCAAAGAACGTCTTAAATCGGAATACGTAGTTTTACTAAAAACCGTACCTTTAAAAGGGATGGAAATCGTGAACGAACTTTCAATGAAAAAGGATGGTCAAGAACAT
>NW_017724705.1:0-25822 GCF_001865875.1 Lupinus angustifolius | reverse complement strand
TGATCACGATGGGGAAAAAGAGAAATGATTTTAAGTATTTTAGTAACGATTTTAGAAATATCGGATTTTTATTGTGGTAGTTACGAAGATTTCGGTGTTTGAACCTTGAAACCAAACCACCCTTAGTTGAAGAGTTAAAGCACGCTTCATTAAGGTGAGAGAGAACAGATCATGACATAGTGGTGTCCGAATATGACACCCGGATCTCCTAAACCATCTCAAAGGTTTTGAGGTTAACTTGGGCTTTAAGAAACCCAAGATTTTTATGTTTGAATGCTTTTGAATATACATGATTGTTGAGGAAATGTGTTGAATATTGTATATGAATGATGTTGGGAACTTTTCTGTGTGTAAGTGTTTGAAAAACCATGTTTAAATGTGTTTCGGTTGTCGAAAAGGGCAAAATGGATATTCTGTCCAAGTCCCGGTCGCTTGGGCGAGCACAACCTCGCTTGGGCGAGGACTGGACGAGGGGAAGTTTTGGTTATGGAAATCCCTCACCTGGGCGACAGAATCTCGCTTGAGCGAGCAAGCCTCGCCTGGGCGAGGAAGGGCCTCGCTTGGGCGAGAACGCCCAGGATTTTGATGAGCCCCTAGAACTCTCTCACCTGGGCGAGAGATGTCTCGCTTGAGCGAGAAGAGGCCTCGCTTGGGCGGTAGTACCTTTGCCTGGGCGAAGAAGACTCTAGTTTACTTGAGATTTAAAGATGAATTGTCGCTTGGGCGACTAGTCCCTGCTTTGGCGAGGGACAGTGTGGAAAGATTGAAATGAGACGATGTTATGAACAATGCGATGAACCCGGGTAGGTTGTGTTGGGATGGAATGGGATCATGGCTTAGATGAGAAGCATGACTCTACAAAAGTATGAAAGCATTGTTTGTGTTTATGCCTTGTTGGGCAAGTATCTGACTTGAGGTCGTCAATTAGGGGAGTATCCTAGTAAGGATACATGATATCACAGAACAACGATCGACCGACCGTAAGAGGCCTGGTCATGTGACCGTCCGGGATTATTCGGTGATGAGTTGTTGTGAATGAGATGTTACCTTGACCATGTACGGTTGACGTACTATCGGGTCCCATGAGAAGCATTCCTTGTCGGGAGATGACTTAAGGATGGGCCGATCATGTGTTTGATTAATACATTTGCATTTGACTTCGATTAAGAATGCATTGCATTGTGACCATGAAGTAGTGGAGAGGAAATGACGACATGACTTAGAGCACCGTGATGTAAGTAGGGACGACACTGATTGGGCGGTGATTCGCCAACAATGTCTTGAGGGATAGTCTGGGTGAAACGAGTCCCTTGTATTCCTGGAGAGGTACCCTGTTGGATTGGACAGTTCTCACAGGCCAAACTAGGCAATCTCTGACAACCCTGGATTGCATTCGAGATCGATGAGAGGGATGCCCAGAAAGCGTTTGTACGACCTAGGTCCGGGTAGGACTGTTCCTGAGGGAACTGATCGATCTATTTTTACTTCCTTGTGAGGATATGTTATTTCGAGTGCGTACAAAGAGGCTTGGTATGGGACCTGTACTCTAGATTATTTCTGATTAGGATGTTGGATGGATATTGGTGTAAGGTGGATAACCATGACATATCATGCATACATTACCATTGTGGAAGTGAATTCCCACATGTGAGTTACAAGTATTGTGTATTCCTACGTTTATGCATGAGATTTGGTTATGAGTAGAATGTTGATTAGATTAATGATATATTGGTAATGTTGGAATAAATGGTAAGTTATGAATTTCTTCATGATGTCAATGATAAATGATGAACTGTATGTTAAAAATATATTTTATGTCTGAGTGTGATATTCTGAGTAAGTCCACGCCGTCAATGAATTTATGTTCATTAGATGTCTTACTTTCTCTGCTATATTTTTCTTGTTTTGTATATATTTGTTATGGAGATGGCCAACAACAGCACTCACATTCGAGGTTATCACTTCACGATGTCCCCGATGGGACAATGGGATAGTGACGGGCACCGATATACATACACAGGCCCCTGCGGTCTGTCGTTGCACATGGTGTGCAACATGTCATCGATGATGATCCCACAACCCGACACCTACATTGACACTTCTTTCACCTTGCCGCCAAGGAGGCTGAGGTCTCCAGAGGATGGACTTCGATACCCGCCAGTCAGGAGTGATGGCGCTGCTCCCTCCCACGGCCGGAGGACGTGGTCAAATTTCTTGGGTGCTCCGTCATGCAGTAGAGCCACGATGAGCCGGGTTCTTGGAGGAGGTCCCTGCAAGAAGGCTTCGGTTTTGAGAATGTCATCCCCTCCGAATTATGCCGCTGGGTTATGGCATAATGAAGTGGAGGAAGAAGAAGAAGAGGACGAGGTCGTTGAGCTTGTAAATGTAGAGAGCTCGGTGGAGGTGATCGACCTCGTGTCTGACTCGGAAGAGGAGGAGGACCCGAGTGAGGGGTCCAGCATTCCTGGAATCTTTTGAGTTAGCTCGTGGCCAGTCGATGCCCCTTTTGTTTTTGGTGGGGGGTTGTGTTTCTTTTTTATTTTGTTTATGATAGTAGCGATGTAGTTTCCGTCTTGTTGACTTAGTTTGTACAAACTAACTATAACTTAACCGATTATATGCATTATGTTATTTAGGAAATTGTGAATCAGGTTAACTTATCATTCGATAACGATAAGTTGATTTTCCGCATTCGAGTTACTTAAAGTGATGTCCCGGGAAAGGAAAGGTTTTTCAAAAGGGAAACAATTTTATATCACCAATTCAAAAAAAAAAAATTTACCAATTTTCCGCAATGTTTTTGAGAAGTATTTTCCGCAAGGTTAAGGGGTATTTTTCCGCAATTCGAAATTTTTTTTACCCATTTTCTACAATGTTTTTGTGCATGAGGTAACGACACCATACACACCTCAACACAACGGCATAGCAGAAAGGAGAAATATAACCATCTTGAATATAATCATAAGCATGCTAAAAGGAAAGGAACTGCCACATGAGTATTGGGGTGAAGCAGCAACCACTGCAGCCTATATCCTAAACAGGTGCCCAACCAAAAGACTTGTTGGCCAAGTACTTGAAGAAGCCTGGTCAGGAGTAAGATCCTCTGTGAAACACCTGATAATTTTTGGATCCCTTTGCTATAAATACACACTAGATCAAAAGAGGAAGAAGCTTAACAACAAGGCTGAAGCTATGATTCTATTGGGATATAACTCTACAGGGTCATACAAATTGTACAATCCTGATACAAAACAAGTTATGTTTAGTAGGGATGTGCACTTTGGTGAGTCAAGCTCATGGAAAGGTCTAAGGGACAATCCTACTCCTCTGACTAAAGTGCATCTTGATTGGGACTATGATGAATCAGTGATGGATGAAGGAAGATAGGAACCAAGCCCATCACTCCAAAAAGAAAGCTCTAGGCCAACAAGGATAAGGAACCCACCTATGTGGCTATCAGATTATGTCCTAAGTACTGATGATATAGTAAATCAAGAAGGGGAAATGGTACAACATTTGGCATTGTTTGCTGATGCTAAATCTACCAGTCTTGAAGAAGCAGTGTCAAACAAAATTTGGAAGGCAACCATGACAGAAGAAATCAAGTCAATAGAAAAGAATGACACTTTGAATTGGTGGATCTGCCAACTAAAAAGAAGCCAATCTCTGTCAAATGGATCTTCAAAGTAAAATTGAAGCCCGGTGGGACAATAGCTAAGCATAAAGCTAGATTAGTTGCAAGAGGATTTACGCAGAAGGAAGGACTTGATTACTCTGAGGTGTTTGCACCAGTGGCTAGATTGGAGACAATAAGACTAATAATAGCTCTGGCCAGCTGGAAGAAATGGAGTTTATGGCAACTAGATGTAAAATCAGCCTTCTTAAATGGTCCATTGGAAGAAGTAGTGTACATCACACAACCTCCAGGATTCATCACTAAATGAAGTGAGCACAAAGTGTTTAGATTAAAGAAGGCACTCCATGGGTTGAAGTAAGTACCTAGAGCATGGAACAAGAGGATTGGCAAGTTCTTGTTCAACTCTGGTTTTCACAAATGTGAAGTGGAATATGGTGTGTACACCAAATCAACAAACTAGAACAAAGATGTCCTACTTATTTGTCTCTATGTAGATGATCTCTTAATCACTGGAAGCTGCTCAAAGGGAATTGAAGAGCTGAAGGTAAGTTTGAAAGGAGAGTTTGAGATGACAGATCTAGGAAGACTCTCATACTTCCTTGGTCTGGAATTTCAACACATAAGAAGGGGCTTGTTTATGCATCAGATGAAGTATTTGCTTGAGGTGCTGAGCAAATTCAATATGATGAATTTTAAATCAACTGAAACTCCAGCAGAAACGAATCTAAAGCTAGGAAAGTGTGAGGAAGAAGAGGCTGCAAATGTCATTGCATTCAGGCAGATAGTGGGTAGTCTCAGGTATATTTGTCACACAAGACCTGAAATCTCTTTCAATGTAGGACTAGCTAGCAGATTCATGAGCAATCCAAAGAACTCTCATGTACTTGCAGCCAAGAGAGTCCTTAGATACCTAAAAGGAACTATAGATTTCGGGATTATCTTTTCTCACCAAACATAAAATATCAGACCTCAACTAAGAGCTTACTCAGATTCTGATTGGTGTGGTGATATATTGGATAGGAAAAGCACAATGGGATATGTTTTCTTTATTGCAGGGCTCCAATCTCATGGTGCTCCAAGAAGCAAAAGGTAGTGGTTTTATCAACATGTGAGGCATAATATATTGCAGCCTGTGCAGCAACATGTCAAGCTTCATGGCTATCTACAGTATTAGAAGAGCTTGGTGTTAAAGATGGAGAAGGGGTTGAACTGAATGTGGATAGAAAATCAACCATAGACTTGGCAAGGAATCCAGTCTCACATGGAAAGAGTAAGCATATAGAGACTAAATACCACTATCTAAGGCAACAAGTAGGAGAAGGGGAGATCAAATTGTTACATTGCAAAATAGAAGTGCAGGTGGCTGACATTCTGACTAAAGCAATGAAGACTGAAAGATTCAAAGAGTTGAGAAAAATGATAGGAGTTTGTAGCCTCGAGGAGGCTGAATTGGCAAACTGAAAAAAAGGATTAAGTAATTTGTAATAGACCAGCTAAAGGAGATTTAAAGTAGCTTTTGAATCATGGGAGTGTTAGTTTGTAATTCAAAAGTTAGTTAATTGTGGTTTGTGCACTTACTATATAAGGAAGGGTGCACCTAACTACCAACTACTTGGAAAAACAGAAATAGAAAGTTGTTTTCTCCTCATTCACTCTGTTTTCAGTTCTGCTTTAATCTCTCCAAGTGCGTTAGCCTCTTTGAACTTAATATAAACTATATAAAATAATTTCTATAACGTGAAGTGTTATGTTCACCTTGCCACCGGTCTCCAACTTGATTCAAACTCAGACTTCACATAGACATTACATAGTAATAATGTCATAAAAACTAAAGTAAAGTGAGACGAAAATCTTAATAACATTATTTTAAAAGATTGCAAAATATGATATTTGTAGATGTCATGAGTAGGAAAAAATTACAAGTTTAATTTAAAATAAAGTGTAATCAAAGATAGATTTAAGAGTATTTTTTCATCCAATGAGTAAGGAATAAATCTTTAGGATTAATTCATTTTATTAGTGTGTATCTTGTATAGAAATATTTATGAATAATTCAATTTTGCAAATATAATGTTTTACTAATGATTACTTTTATGAATTGAAGATAACGATTTCCCCAAGTTCTCACATCTCTAAGAAAAGTTTATAAACTATGGTTTTAAGTTCTGAGGTCAATTCTTTTTTAGAATATGGTATTGGAGTACCACATTTGTGTACTCTACAACGTAGAATTTCCCAACATATATTAGAGTACCACATCTGTGATCATAATGATTACTTAGTTTCAGTTATGTTAATCAATAAAACATTGATATGGTGGTATAATTCTGGATTCGGATATGTGTGTTGGATATGATACATATATGATATGTTGATACATGTTTTTTCTAAAATATAGGATACGATATGTTTAAGGATACATGTATAAAATAATAAAATATATAAAATATGATAAAATTATAAGTGTAAATTAAAATATCTAAAAAATATTCAAAGTAAAAATATAATGGAAATTAAAAATCACTGTGCTACAAAATTCTAAGTACCAAAACTAAAAAATATAGTAGAATAATTCATAAAATTGCTTATTGTCTAGCCCTAGAAATAGAAACAGTACCAATTTCAAAACCGAATCGGAGAGTCAGTACGATGGACCAACAATCAGAAGGTCAATGCAGTGTGACAGTATATTGATACGAGTTTTTATGGCCTTTAAATAAATTAATGTTTATTGAAAACGAATCTATCTTATCCTATTTTATTGAAACGAATTTATATTATCCTATATTTTATTAAAAACGAATATGATACATATCTTACTATTTATTTATTTTATTTTAATTTTTGGATACTCTATGGATATGTGTCCTTCATGAATCTGATTGTATCCGTGTGGGACACTGACATGCAAGGGTGTTCGACGAATTCATGCTTATGAGAGTATAAGGACCTAGTGGATCTCAAGGTCAAGGTTCAATTCATGTAATAACATTTGTTGGAAAGGACATTCATGAATCTCAAACAGATTAATTTCTTATTAAAAAAAAAAAGGTGAAGGATACCAATAAAATCTCAATTATGTTACAGGAATCGCTTAATTTACAAAATTTAACTTTCTACAAAAAAAAATGTGCTCTCTGTACACAAACCATATTCTTCTATACATGGTCATTGGAACAGTCCAAACTCAAAAAACTCCTATTCATGTTCCTCACATGTTAATATTCTTTATCTTTTGAAGCACTCAGTACAATATACTAAACAAATTAAACATCCTCATATAGGTAATGGGTTGTCTGAAAATTTTGAGGGTTGAACTGTGGTACAAGCTTCTACATCAACTTGATCTGAGTTCTCAAACTTCAAGTAATTTTCAATCTCTTTGGAATCATGGCTCCTATGACGGAACCACTTCTTATGAGGTTTATTCTTTATATCACTTATGGCAATGGCTAAGTCATTAGGGAAGAGGTCTCGGAAGACAAATGCATGCAATATGGTGGATACAAACAGTGCTGTTACTGTTAGTGTTGAAATGAGACTTAGTATTGCACATAATGCCTTGGTCATAATAGTTGGGACCTGATTTGAATATCTTATGGTTGCAATTGCTGCACCAGTCATTGGAAATGTATAGGCCCACCATGCAAGTGAGAATCTGCAGAATCATATCAAATGTTTTTGGGTTGAGAATTTAACAATTTATAGAGGAACCAATATATGAGATATGGAAGATGTGACTTACTTGAACCCTCTGAAAAAATTGATCCGGACTGCCTGCAAAAGCATATGAAATTAATAAGTGATTTTGATGTAGGAAGGTTGGCAACGCGTATCGAAGACGAAGTCACTCGTAGGAAATAACAACATTTTAATATTTTTAGTAATTATTTTTTCATTATTTTGTCGGTATATTTTAGTATCTTTTCTTTAGTATTTCAACACATCTAATATTTTGGAACAAATCATTTTCATTAATAAAATTTGAGAGTTTTCTCTCTGTGATGGACTCCAGAGTTTATCTATCAGGTTTGTACTTACAAACTTGTATTTATCATTCTAAGTTTGACGCTTGCCAATCCCTCATGCTTCTGACTGCATCAGATTTTGATGCTAAATGTTATAAACAATATTAGATGTGAATATTATAAAGGCTTAGTTTTAGAGTTCATGATTTTAAATTGTAGCCACGGTTGTAATTACGTGGTTGTTCCACTCAAAATGGAGATAGGCTAGGGTTATAAACTTATAATCTATATAATATGATGATTGAGTGGATTTCATAATTATAAGTTGATTCAATACAGGACCAGATTCAAATATGATTATTTGCATTCTCCTTATGTGAAAGGGTCCCCAGAAATTGTGGAAAAGTGCAAGGGAATGCAACAGCCATGATGTAGTTGTAGAGATTCCGAAAACCGCTATTGTGGCCGCAGTTTAAAACAAAAAGAATCATGCTCACATCAAGTACTAGTGTGACAATAAAACATACCAGTGAGAAATAAAGGAACAAGGCAATGAAATAGGCAATCCGTGATCCATAATCAAAAGATTCCTGAATCCTAGCCCATGCCACAGATGCAACACTAGGTGCAGCAACAAACAGAAAGAATACTGGATGAAGCTCCTTTGGGAGGGTCTCATTTGTTGGAAGTCTCTGATATAGAGTTACAAATAAGACTGTATAGTGAGCCAATCCAATAGCAAAGAAGAAAATAGGTCCTTCTTTTAGACCCATAGATGCACCAAGTAATGCCCCAACAAAATTTCCAACAACTGATAAATGATTTGATGGATTAGCCACCTTTGAGAGTCTTCTTTGGCCCCCAGACATCCACTGTCCATAGATCTTAAGCTCAAGGCAGAGTATTGGAATCATTAGACAGTACCAAAGTGATTGATGTAGGTTCTTGGCAACTGATGGAGGAACCCCTATGGCTAAGAATAAGAGAGATATCCAAGGGGCGAAGAAGAAGTTAACACGGATCGGATGGTAGTATTCGCGGCGAACTGCCTCGAAGTATAGGATGAATTTAAGAATATAGATGGTGAAGACAGTGACAATAAGAGCAACTGAGATGAACCATAAGATTAAGTTTACTTTGAGGCCTATGTGAAGAAATTGAGTGGATGGAGAAGTAGCTAGTGTTTTCCAAAGAATTGCTTGGCTGCTAACTCCAAGACAAATACCGAAAGACGAAACAGGAAACCGGAGAAGAAATGGCCATTTCCTATCTTGAGGAAGAACTGCCTTTTCTGAAGCCTGTTTGACAAGGAACAGAACAAAGTAAAATATGTTATAATTTTCATCAAATAAAAGCAGTCATACTCGAAATTCGAAACTTTATGAATCTTCAGTTTGTAAAACATGGTGTTGCTGATTTTGATGCTAAATAACATATCTCTAGTGAGACTATTTATGTCACAGTTATTCAGGAAATCAACAATAAAATGCCCTTTCCCACCAAATGAGACCGTTTACAAGGAGCAATCGACGTTATCTTGTTTATAGGCAAACTTTTGTATCTAAATCCTTCTTAATTTGGGAATCAGAAACTGCATTATCTATGATGTGGACTATATTTGACATACAATAACTGAATTTGATATGTTAGAAGGACATTGAAATCACATACCCTAAGAGTTTCTAGCTCTGGACCTTCCAATGCAGCAAAATAGCGATCAACAGATACATTCTTCTCAGTGTTCCTAAAGTTGCTTCCCTGATCATGTGCAGGATGTCCAGGCGACTTTCCGCGCAGAATCGATAATTGTCTCTCGAGTCCTCCAGCCCAAGTTTTAAACGAGTCAAACCTCTTATCCCTGAATGCTTTGATGCCTGGATGGTTGGAATAACTGGCACCATTACGTACATTTGGGAACATAGAGTCTTTTGCCATTGATTGAGAGTAACATTTTGATGGATGTGGAGGCTTTGTTGTAGCTTTTGCTGATTGATGAAGGGGTATATCATTTCTGATAATAGTTTCACCACTATAGAAAACTCTTTTAGTATTCTGTGGATTAACAACTTCAGAAGAGAGTGGCATGCTAACAGTTTTCTTTCTTTCATGATTGATAACTAGAGGCTCATTACTGTGTCCTGTGGGTGAGGTTGCTTCACTTTCCTATTGAAAACATGGAAACAATTGAGTTTTATATAGGAGTGCTGTGAAGTACTAAAAGCATCAAATAATTTAGACTCCAAAATCATGCATGATATAAAAGAAACTCAATTTTGGAAATATTTTTTAACTAATGTTTTCTATTTTACATGCAAAGTATTGAAATTGAGTATTACCATGGGAGATGGGCTGGGACATTGAGAGTGAACAGTATCAAAGCCAGCTACTTCATTTGATGATATATACCTAATTAATGATGGAACTTCAGGAGAGGCTTCTTCTGATAATTCACACTCTATGATGTTTTCCATGCCTGAAAAGGTATAAAACAGTTTAAGGGTGAGAAATTTTAACTTATAACTCTCGATAAAGATCACATGTCCCAAAAAAACCATGTACTTAGGTCTCTAGTCAATCAAATTTTACCAAGTAATGTAAAGATACATTATGTTCTTATGTCTCTTGCAGATGTAGAATCAGAATCAGAGTGTAGTTATAATCAAATGATAAAATTATAGAAATATAAAGTGATGTATATATGAGGAGCTGAAGATGCATTTGGTGAGAAGAAAGATCATCATCAAACTTGATATAACTTTGTTCTTTTGTTAGTCATGTTTAGCTAACAAATAAATCAAACAATAACAATCAAACCTTAATCATATTAGATAGACTCATATATTATTGAGCTAAGTGTGTATGTATAGCGGTATTCGAAAAAAAAAAGTGAATAATAATTCCAAGTCCAAACCTTCAAAGCTATTCTCTTTTCTGCTAGAGGCTCTTGTAGTTAAACTCAGGATGCAGAAAACTTCAAGCAGAGATTAGGCAACGTCCTTTTGAGCAAACGATCGAAAAGAAAGACATTGAATATGAAAAAAGTTAGAATTCAGCAGAGAAATGGAACCATATTATATGGTTAATTCAAGAAAAATGATGATGGATGAAAACTGAAAACATATAGCTTCATGTTACAGAAATATATGAAGTTTAAGCCTAGATAATGTTAGGCCAAGTGTACTTTGGAGCTAGTACGTCAAAATCACTTCATTTTAGAAAATCACAGCTACTTATGCTTTTGAGAATGACACATCCATGCAAGAAGACAAAGTAGCATAAAATATGACATGAGACATTTAAGAGTTTGAGGACTTAATCACATCATTAATAAATCAATTCTGATATTTCAACATCAAATTTAATATCATTTATGATCATGTGTAATTATTGATTAACAATATGTATAGATTACTTAGTTTTTTTTTTGTTTTTTTTTAACTGGAGTATAGATTACTTAGTTGACATAGCATATTGCTGATTTTCCGGAAATAAGTTATTAGCTGGTTTACCAATCTCCACAGTTTTGTTAAATAATGATTTATAAATTATTATTCCATATAAAATTGTGTAAAAAAAATATGTTCAAGAATGATCATCCTTTATAAAATGAAATTTTTATTTTCTGGTTCAACAGCTGTGTTTGGCAATTGGCATGATGTAAAAACTGTTGAGTAAATATTTCTTCAATCAATTACAACTTATAGTACGTGTAGAGTGATACATATTATGTAATAGTGCAAGTTCGAAAGTCACTAAGCCTCCAATTGCATATAGTGGTTCATGCAGAGGACATGAATGCTTACAAGTAAAATGTTTTAGGGACCAAAATTTGGATTCCAGATTTTCACGTATAAAGAAAATAAAAAATAGGTTTATGATATAAAAAATGTCTATACTCTACAGTGAGGAGGATTCAGGCATGAGAGCTTTATGAACTCTTAAAAAAATAGTTAAAAGATTAATTTGTAGAGTGATATTTAATCTATCATTATCACTAATAATAAATTTTATATATTATATTTTTTAAATTTTAGTGTACACGTGTGTAATGTATTAGTCTATAATAATAAATTTATTTAAGTTGAAAAAGTGAGTTCACTATACCCGTCAAAATGCTAATATTACTTGTCATGCAAAACAATGAGTAGCCTTTTTATGAGAGAAGATATAAGAGAATATTCCTCAAACCAAACAAGTGGATAAAGATTGAGCACACACAAGGGAAAAAGACCATAAGTTTTAAGATGGAATAATAGGAGAAAATAAATTCTATCAAATAAAATATTAAATCTTGACAATACTATAAAAATATCCCAAATAGATATTTTGGATGAAACAAAAAAATTATTTGTTTTCAAAAATAACATGGTGGATTTGCTCACAGACAAGTTTTTCTAGTAATCATAAATCTATCTACTATATTCTATAAAACCTCCTGTTAACGAAGAAAATAGTGATTTTTATATATTTTTAAGCTGTTAGTGTTTTATTTTTTATTGAATACCTCCTTTAACAGGAGGTGTTTTATGGAAGAAGTGTGTTGAATGTGTTTATTTTTTTCATTAAATACTTCCTCTAACATGAGGTGTTTTATGCCAAAATAGGATTACCAAGATTCAATTTCCCTATTCAGCCCTTACCAGTACAACAAAAACTCCAATGTAACAACAGGTGTCTAACTTGAATAGGTTTCAGGTTTGAAAAAAAATAATATCAATAGTAGAAGACATGCATACTTTGCACACAAGTGTCATTAACGGACGTTTATAAACTAAAATGAAAACTAAAAAATTCACAAAATTTAAAATAAAAAATAAAACATTGTTAATGTTTTGTTTGAAAAGTCTAACATATTTTATAAGAGAATAAAATTTCTCATTGTATACTAGAAGATAATTTATCTCCTTAAATTCATTTATTACTTCATTTTTTTCTTATAATAATGTTTTGTTTGGAACGTCTATTTACATTCCAAAGGGAGCATATGAGTTAATCTTTTTCTAAGCCTCACATTAATTTCATGACAAAAAGTTATATACACTAGTGTAAGAGTTTTTTATGACACTTGCTAACAATATAGACTTTGATATGGTATCATGAAAGGTGGAGAACTGGAATCATAAGTCAAAGCGTGGAGCAAATTAAGGGCACTAACGCTGGCACTGCTAGAAAAATAAGTTTGTAAGCAATCATAGAAATGTTGCACTTATACACGCCTCTTCTTCTAAATATGTTGGGATATCATAATTGAAAACACGAAAGATTAAAACATAATAAAGAAAAAACCAAGAATAGTATTAAAAACACAAATTAAAAGATATTACGAAACAACTTTGCGAAAAAATATACTAAACAGCTTGGTTTTTCTAAATTTTACCTTCCTATAAAAACTAGGAAAATTGATTTACAACAAGAAACAAATGTCATATCCAATTGGTATATAGGACTAATTTTAGGCACTAATCATCACTAACAAAAAAACTTCCGTGAAATAAAAGATTAGTGTGGTTTGAAAAGGAAGATTTTATGGAGGTCAACAACATGCAAGGTTTATGATCATGAACTATCCAAATCAAATTTGCACTTAGATGATTCTGTTAAATCTTTTTTTTTTCTTTCAATTCAAACGACTAGATATTATCCTATTATGTCATGCATAAATGGCAGTATTACCTACCTAATTAACCCTATAGCAAATTTGCTATATGGTATAAAAAGGTTACTTTAGTTGAGATACATGGTGCATGTTGCAACATTGTAGTTCAATCTAACAAAACCAAGGAAAATAAAAGAAATAAAAACAAAAACACATGATTAGATAGTATAGCTAATTTATATGCCAAAACAAAAGGTTGAACAAACAACTACACGCATAGGTTTATTAACAATTTTGACATGAATTATATGAGAAAAAATGCAAGCAAGCTTTAGAAAAGGTGCCAAAAAAAGAGAGCAAACCTTCAATGACTTAGGATTGCATGTATTTTTTCTGATTCCACTTGCCTTTGAAAGTGGGGTGATAAGAGAAATATGTAAGAAGGTGTATAGTTATGTAGGTATAGCATAGAAATGAGGGTAGAATGTGAATTAATATATGTATGAAGGGTTGAAGCCAGATGTTAAAAGCGTATATAGAGGACCTAATTATGGGAATGAGAATCTGAAGTTGTTTTTGGCAAATGATGCCTTAATTTGTCACCAAGGTTGAACAACTAAATAACGTTTTAACTATTTTGTTATTCCACTCTTTTTTATAAACGTGTCGCTAACAAAATCCTATTTGTAATAGCTTTTTGGTTTTTCATTTTATTTTACTTTATACCAAGGTGTCCCTTAATATAAGATTAGTTCTTTTCTTTTGTATATGTAGGTACCAATTTTTTTGTTATGTGACCTTTTTGGAGTCATCATTATAGTTAAAATGTAGAGGTGATTTATTTCAACTCACCTTAAAACTTGTCTTAATTTACAAAAAGTTTAAAGCCTTTTGGTTATGAGTGTTATATGCATGCAATGATAATATAAAGATTTATACACCGTCAGTACATTATCTACAATTTATTTATATTATTTTTATTTTAGAGTGATAAAATATTAATGATGGATTATACAGTAATAATGTAAAAATATTTTACATTGTTAATGTATACATATTTTTCTCTTTCATTATTTCAATCCATTCAATCTTGATTCATGTTCATAGTCGTTATGAAAATTGTATACGATCAACTAATTAAGATAATCAAAAGAAAAGTACTATGAGGAATTTAACTTTCAATGACTATAGGCTCATATGTACAACTGACTTGTACATACATGAACGTTGCTATACCATCATAGAATAATAAATTGTAACTTTCTATGACTATTGTCACATGGATGTTATCTTGTTTTGTGACCAATGTTAGTAAGTGAAAAAAATTGACTTCCATGATTTGTTTCATATGCGTGTATTCGATCACTTTCAAATACATATATGTGACCCATATCATTGATTTTTTTACTTCTACAACATACATGTTATGAAGTGATTCAAAGTTAGTAAGTTAGTGAACTTTTTGTTTTTAGAAGTTCACTTTGTTTAGTCTATTTTTTTAGTTGTATTCATCATGATGAAATGGAAGAAAAGGATCACAAGAAGTGTTATTCAACATACACCCCTCACACCAAATTCTCTCTTCTTCCTTCTCAGCCAAATACTTTTTCTTTCCTTTTTTTTTCTTCTATAACTATGAAACTCAACATCTGGTATCTAGAGCAAGGTGCGATTGTGACAATAAGTTCAACTAGTGCAAGCTTCTTAACAAATCTCCCTATTCTCAATGGGAAAAATTGGAATAGGTGGCATGTTCAAATGAATGTAATCTTAGGTTATCAAGAGGTGAGTGAGCTCATAAAAGAGGGATTTCTAGATCTCCCTGCAAATCCTACCAATGCATAAATGGTGTCTTATAAGGAGAATAAGAAGAAAGATTGCAAGGTGACGTTCTAGCTTCATCAATGTGTTAATGAAGCTCATTTTGAGAAGATTGTAGGAGCTACAACTTCACAAGAAGCATGGAGAATTCTGGAGAAATGTGGTGAAGGGGTTGAACAACTCAAGAAGGTGAAATTGCAAACCATGAAGCACCAATATAAGTTGATGCAAATGTAGAACAATGAGAAAGTAGTTGAGTTCTTCAATAGAATTATCACTCATACTAATTCAATGAAGGCTTGTGGAGAGGTGATTTCTAATCAAACAATTATTGAGAAGATATTAAGAATCTTCAACCCCAAGTTTGACCACATTGTGGTTGCCATTGAGGAATCCATGAAATTTGAGGACTTGAAGATATAGGAGTTGTAGGGGCAAAGGCTCAATTAAAGAACCATGGAGAAATCTGTTATTAATCAAGCATTGCTAACTCAAGTCTCAAGAAGGAATAGTTGTAATGAAAGAGGATCATATCATGACTTGGGACGATGAAGGGAACTCATATCTGGTTTTGAAAAAGCCCACAACCCAAAGCCAAAATAAGCATGATCATGATCAATTGGAATGCTCCAATAGAAGAGGTTCTAACAGTAATTAGAGAGGTGGCAAGAGAAAGATAGATAAACTGAGAATTAAGTGTTTCAAGTGCAACAGAAATGGGCATTACTCAAATGAATGCATGGTAACTTTTAATACTCATAGAGAAAATCAATCAAACAATGATCACCAGACACGCATGGCTAAGGAAGATAGTGAAGTAAATCTTGAGGAGCACCCAATCCTACTAATGATGACTACAAGCCAAACTAAAGACAACAATGAGGTTTGGTATATAGTCTCAGGCTGCTCCAATCACATAACTGCCCATAAAGATTGACTGGTAGACTTTGATGAAAGAAAAAAGAGCAATGTGAGATTTTCTAATAATAGGTCCATCTTGGCTGAAGGTACAGGAAATGTCTTGATCAAAAGGAAAGATGGAAGTGGTGCAACCATAATATATGTGCTCTATGTTCTTGGGATGAAGAGCAATCTAACCAGCATGGGACAACTCATTAAAAAAAGGATTCTCAATTAACACATTTAGTGGAGCCATGGAGATCTTTGATGTTGGTGAAAAGAAGATCATGAGAGTCCAACTAGCCCAAAATAGAACCTTCCAAGTAAGCCTAAATACCATGGACTCTGGCTGCTTCTCAACTATTACATTAGCTGATGATCACTAACTGTCTAATCAGTAAACAATCTAGAAGATTATTTAGTACATATAAAATATCTAAAGCTGTTGATATTCTTCATATTGTCTACTCAGATATGTGTGAACCATTTGATACTCCTTCATTAGGAGGAAATAGATATTTTGTGTCTTTTGTGGATGATTTCAACAAGAAATTGTGGTTTTATTTGTTGAAGGTCAAGAGTGATGTCTTCTCTACTTTCAAAGCTCTAGCGGAGAAGCAATCAGGAAAATGTATCAAGACATTGAGGGCAGATGGTGGAGGGAAATTCACATCTAGTGAGCTTGAAAGTCTCTACAAAGAGCATGAAATCACTCATGAATTTATAATCCTTATACTCCTCAACACATGTATATATTGATCAAATACACATAAGTGACACAAGTCACGAAAATAAAATAAAATGTTTTTTTTTTCTGAGGATGGTCATATATAAGGATAAGCAAAAAGTCAAGAATTTTTTTTAACAAAACTATGCATTAGAAGAGGATGACTTTGCCATGGTGTAATGGTTATCCATGAAGGGGAAAATATTTCATGTCTAAACTAGATCTCAAACCATATTCTATATCAATGATATTCAAACAAAAATAGAAAAATAACAAATATTTAATTTTTTAATTGACATAATATATTTTCATTGATCCGAGACATGGTTTGGAACACGGTCTGGGATAGCAGATCCTTGTTGATGGATAAGGGAGACAAGGATCTATTGTCTCAAACTATACCCCAAACCACGTCACAAACTAATGATATTGAAACAAAAATAAAAAAAATAATGAATATTTAATTTTTTTTAATTAACATAATATATTTTTATTAATCCGACATAATTTGAGACATAATTTGGGAAATCTAATCATTATCCAGATAAGGGCACTTTTGGGAATAAAGTAAAGGAGGGGTGTGAAATTTAAGCTTAGTGGTGTAGAAACATTTTCCCACTTCATTAGTAATTTGTAGGTGCCCAAGTTGAGAAAGCCCTGATTGCTGTAGACTTGTTGACCCACTTGACAACCCAAAGTCTCCACTGAAGGTACAAACCACTGAATAGCCCAGTTATAAGCAACATATATTCATATCTTTAATGTTCATAAAAAAGCCCAGCTCGACGAAGCACAAAAATTCTATTGTAGAAACTACTATAAAACCAACGAAGCAAATCCAGGTACTCAAGAAATAAAATAAAAATAGCAAGAAGGTACGTTGGTCTAATGGTGGAATATCTCACCCACTAGATTTTCAATATTAATGGTTTAATTTCTGGAAGCAACACTTGTTGGAAAGTGCAACCACCAATTTCAAAAGGGATCAGTTCTTTATCAAAAAATGAAGAAATACTCTTGATACCCAAAAACAAATGTGGCTAAACGTTACTATTTATAAGTCACTTCTTAAAAAATGGCAAATATGCTTTATAATAACTATATACCATTAAATAATATATACATTCAAACTTTCATAATTACACTATATTTATAAGTCCTTACATAATACAATAAACTTCACTTTTCAATAGATGAATGCAGGGGCATTCTTGGAATAATATTTTTTTATAAATTTGAGAATTTTCACTATTTTTATATATTTTCTCAATATATGTGAATTAATTATAAGTAGTGGTAGATGTCAGGCACTACATGATTTTTGTTTGTCCCTACAATAACACAGTTTGGAGTCTTATATGCAATTAAAAATTTATATTTGGACAAAAAACATTATTTTTAGAACTAAACTTGTGATAAATTTAAGTCGTTTTTATTTTTAATGGAACTTTTTTTTTAATGGAAATTTTTTTTTTGGAGATACGTGTAAACTGCATAACAATCAAATTAGATATATATTCAAATTATACTAACATTAATGTTCAAAATTAATATAAAATATGATAGTAATTTTATTTAAATCATTTGTTAAGATAAAATATATGACTTAGTAGTATATGCCATATTTTAGAAGTATAAACAAATGTAATGGTTATATTTTGATTCTCCAAAATAACGTTTTGGTAAAAATTAAGTCAATCTCATATAAATTGTATAATTTTAAATGAAAATCGATTGGGATGATCATTATGATTTAAATAAAAAATGGTGGGTATAACCAATTTTGGCCGATTTTAACTAGTATTGTTACATGACCAGTATAAGTATTTACTATATTGATATAGAATTAGTTCACCAATTTTCCAATTGAGTCGATCGATATTGTACGAATTTCATTTTATGGTATTTTAATATATGTTTTATGATACAAATTTCAATGTTATATTAAAAATTATAGTGAATTATACTGACATCCCCTGAGTTTTAGAGAAATTACATAAACCACCCAAACCTTTTTAAAACCTACACAAACCACCCATATTTATACATATATATTACACTGACTACTCTTGTAATATAAGTGTAATTTCTTAAAACAAAAATAGTGACGAGTATAATTAAGTCAAAACAAAATATGTTATATTGTGGAGACAAGTCAAAATAATATAAACTTGATGTATATTCATTATTTTTTATTTGTTACAAACTATATCAATAAGTCTAAGGAGGTGTTTAAATTACTCTCATATTATATTGTAACTAACCAAAATAAAGAATAAACATCGACTTTTATACTATTTGGACTTGTCTTCACAATATATCGTATTTTGTTTGACTTAATTACATCCATCACCATTTTTTATTTAAGAAATTACACTTATCTATCTTACAGGGGTAGTCAGTGTAATGTATATATATAATTAGGGGGTTTGTGTAGGTTTTAAAAAGGTCTGGGTGATTTGTGTAATTTCACTAAAACCCAGGGGTGTCAGTGTAATTTACTCTAAAAATTAATATATTTACTGTAAGATGAGATTGCAATTAAGAGAGAATGAATTAGTTGACTTCAAATAATGGCT
Organism: Lupinus angustifolius; assembly: GCF_001865875.1. NCBI lineage: Eukaryota > Viridiplantae > Streptophyta > Magnoliopsida > Fabales > Fabaceae > Lupinus > Lupinus angustifolius. The sequence goes on along the minus strand of NW_017724705.1, from coordinate 6,594 downwards.
ACTTTTTCTGCAAAATCAAGAGTTAAAGTACAACGGAAAATATATGCAGAAAATTAACAAGTAAAATCAAAGAGATAAAGGAGAAGAGAATACACAATGATTTTTATATTGGTTCACCTTCTTGTCCACCGAAGGCTACGTTTAGTATTCTTGCAGCACAAAAGATTTTTTCACCAAAGATTATAAGTTGCAATTACAATATCTCACTGAGATCTCTATGTACGTTACACACTCCTTAATCCTTATTCACATTTGGAAAACACATTTCCAAATGATTCTAATCCCTTTCTTATCACACCCCGTGAAAGAAAGTATTCTGCAATAATAATGAAGAATGTTTAACAATGGCGGAATTGTCTTTACAAGTATGAAAGAGATATAACTTGCAATCCAATCAACTCTTTTGTATACTTAGTAATAATGCTCTTTATAAGTTTGTAAACTTGGAACACTTTCACTGTAAGCAACTTCAGAAAAATCAAATTTGAAAGTTTAAGAACTTGTTGCCAAAAGTGATAAAATAATTTCAGAATATGTGTAAGAGCTTTTGAAATTTGTATGAGAGTTGTCTATACGTTGTGTGTTGTGATTGTGAGTTTTAATGCTTTTATATAGGCTTTCCAAGCTGCCAAAATATCTTTTTGAAAGGGTAGGAATTGATTGGAATGAAACCATGTCTTTTGGGTTGAAACTCATTCACTTTGAATTTGAAAATCTGATGCAACAACTCTTAGTAATCAATTACAGTAGTGAGTAATCATTACCCAAATGTTCTGTCCAGTGATCATTTATTTTCGAATTAGAGTAACCGATTACATCAAGTTGAGTAATCAGTTACTCAGTTTAATAACACTAGTAATTTGTTACTCAAAGACAATAATGAATTACTCTGATCAGTTTTAAGTTGGATAACTCTTTTCTCGCACTCGTAACCTGTTACTTAGATGAAGTAACTAGTTACACACTTTTTTTAAAATGATTTTAAATATTTTAAGTGTTTCATTTTTCTTTTAAACATAGTTTGAGCATACTACTTTTGTATAATCAAGAGTATATGATAAAATTACATATTTAGACTTAAACTAAAAGTCTTGAATATCTTAAAGTTTAAATCTTCATTGTCTTCATAAGTATTCTTCATTTTCTTCTTTTTGGTGATGTTGTTGTCTTCATTAAAACTGTGTCAAGGTCAAAGGTAAATATATTCTTCACATATATCATTTTAAAATTTGAAATATTTAATTTTTCTAGATTTAATTTTATTAAAATTAAAATTTTTAATATGGGCCAATGGAGGCACATTAGAAAAATCTTTTTATTAATGTATATGATTGTGACTGAAACATATGATAGCTTTCCAATAATGTCACTTGCCACCAATGGCAACTTGCAAGAGAGCAGAAATAAAAATAATAGAGTGAAAAAGTGGAACCAACTTGCACAAAACAACAAGCCAGTGGCACCTTGTGAATGGGCCAATCTGGCTTAATTTGTTTTCTTCTCAAAATCTCTCTTATTGCCAATTAGGCATGTTAGGTTTTAGATCCTGCTCGTGGTCTCTACTTTTGTATTCTTACAATTTTTGTGTGGTTTGATTTTTTTAGTAATGAATATATATATATAGTGTAATTGTTCAGTATTTTCATTTTAATTTATTGATGACTAGTCAATTTTAAGAATAACTGTAACATTATTATTTAATAAATGTTGATGACTCATGAAAATATTATAGAATTGTTTTAAACAATGGTAGCTCCAAAAATATTTAATAGACAGTCATATGTATATATATATAAGTAATCTTATATTAGTGTTGACTTTTTTATGTTATTATAAATAAAAGTGAATACAAAATTTATTACTCACTAAATCTATTATTAACTCAAAGTTCTAATAACATTAGAGTGTCAACCGGCACTTCGTATCTGTCGTCTGCATTCTTATTTTTTTGTATCAAGTATATATACAAAGTTTCCATAAATTTTTCAACGTGTGCCACTAACCATTATTAGTGTGTCATGAGATGTTTTTAGTAAGTTCAATGCTTTAGATAATTTTTAATACCGTCAAGTTTTTTTCATTTTGTCCTATGGGAAAGGCACATTTGTGCTAGTTAGCGCACTTCTATATATTAAAAAAAGTTTGGATGTTTTTTAAGACTTGTTTTACCAAATTTGTTGTGTAACTATAAGGTGATTGTTCCTTTAATAGAAGCACATATTTGTATAACCACTAAATAAATTATTTCCTTCTTGGAATGTACGATCCCTAGCTCATAAGCAAGTTAAAATGTTTCCTATTTTTAATTCTTCAAAGCAAATTTTACTTTCAGGAATTGAAATTTGTTTAGAAAAATGTTAGGTTTTAAAACAAAAACAATAAAACGCACTTGGTTTAAATATTTTTAGTAAATGATTTTGGTTTAATTTTATGTAAATGATTGTTTAGGAAATAGCACTTCTACAAAGAAAGCAAGCAAATTAGTTTTTTTATTAGGAACATACAAGAAGTAGCTGGTTGTAATGTAAAACATAACTGTTGAGTAGATATAATTTTTTTTATAACCAAGAATATTATCTTTTTATCTTATATGTAACAAATTAATTCTTTTAGTATATGATTGTTCATTCCGATAAAATCTATTTTTATAAAGCATTAAATCTAACTTTTAATAAATAATCTTATGGAATTCTCTTTAATATATAAATTTTTTTCTACAAAACTCATCAAATACATAGGATTCATAGAACTATGCCTACAACATATCAAAACTAAAATAAAGGGTTTTTAGGGTTTAAAATTAGAGAACTATATCTAATAACTATTAATACAAAACATTATTAAATAGACCAAGGTTTTCCCCAAAGTCAATAATCCCAATACAAGTAGGATTGGCAAGTAAGCCAAAGTCAAGTTCTACAACCTATACCACTGGTGATCATATATTCATATTACATCACTATCTAACCTCCATATCAACATTTAACAGGAAAAGATAACATAGAGATGGAGTAAGATACCAACTATGATGATCGTAGCATAAATTTATATAAATTATAACATTAAAGCACATAAACATATATAACATTTATAGTCAATCAATTTCAAACATGGGAAGAAATATCACTAAGTATGAGAGTAAACCATACAAGTCAGAGTGAAACTTCTGAGTATTCATTAACATGCAAGTTTTGGTTTATGTTGTAGCTTGTGAAATAAGAAAAGTAAAAAGATTAGGGACTGAAGTTATTGGTAGCTAATATGTATTGGTCGGTTAACTTCACAAATATTTTTTGATTGGCAAAAAGATTAATTTTATCAACGTACTAAAAGGTACAAGAAATTATATGAGATTCTATAGATGCACAAAGTGTGATTATAGAATAGTTATGAACAATAAGAAACTAGATTCTCAACTGAGTTGACATTCATATTTATGTCACTCACATTACTAGTAGATCAAAAATATAAACTATTACTCTTTAAATACATAATTATCTGAACAACATCCAAAGTAAAACAACATCAGATAAATTTGTTTCAGACAATCCTGAGTTATAAAAATACCCTAATAAAGGAACAAAATCCCCCACAAAATGATCACTTTTTTGCATCAGAAGAATGAGAAGTGATAAACTACTTGACAAGTCTGAAGAAAGTTGGACAATATTGCTGGTCCCTTTTCCTTGATACAAAGCCATGACCTACACAAAAGAAAAGTCTCCGATCCACTATCCACTAGTACTCAAACAAATGTTGGAAAACAAACTGCTTTGCTTTTTTGACATGCATAGAATAAGATATTCGTTCTTTTCCATCACTATTAATATATTTTTATGCGGTTAATTTATTCATATCATTCTCCTCTTCCAACTTTTCTTTTCGCTAATAAATTATTTTCTTTGATGGGTTAGTGGGGGGTAATCTATGCAGTACCCGAATTCTACATTCATGATTTTGTTGGGTGAATTTGGGTCCATATTGTAAAGGCATTCACATTATGGTTCTAAAGGTCTAGCTTTAATTTCAGTCTTCCTCTCATATTCTAGAGATACAAGCTGATGGGAAAGTTCTCCAAAACGTGAGCAGTGAGAGCACTTATCAATTTATGAAAAAAGCAACAAGGATTTGTTATCACAAACACGTCTCTAACTTTATCTTGGACTAATTAAAATGAAACAAAAATAAAAAAGCCATAATATTTAATTTTTTAATTAATATATATATTTTGATTGGTTCGGGGCAAATTTGATGATGTATTTGGGGACAGCAGATTCTTGTCCATCAAGAAGGTATATATATAAACTTAATCTTTTGTAGAATTTCATTTTTTTCACCCTTTCATTATTGAAAAAATTAAAGAAATCTTTGCAGATTCCTTGGGTATCCATGCCATCCTTTCTTTTGTCTTTGAGTCCTCCTTTCCACTCAGCATCACATGCTTTGGTTCAAAATCTTTTTGCTTACATTGTGAATTGTGGGTTACACGCAATGCCACTATTACCTTTCTTACTCTATACACTACTTTACTCTAGAAAGCTCACATCAATGCAAAAGCTTCTTTCTTGAAAATAAAAATAAAACACGCTCAGAAAGTAGAAACACGAAGACAACATTAGTGGTTTTAGTCAAGAACCATAGTATATTCTAAAGTCTAAACCCAGTGGCTTTTTGTTTTGCCCATATTGTCTTTTTAAATTTAATATTCATTCCTTTCTAATTGTTACCAAGTTACTATGGCCTCATGTTCCTTTATAATCGTAACCATGTGATGTATAAGATTAAAAAATTAGCATATAGATTTCTCTTACTCTGGCTTTGTTATTGGAGAAGGTTAATAAGTATCATAAGGGTATTGTTTATGAAAATCAAACAAGTAATTTCGCGTTAGGAAATATTGCGTTTAATATATCAAAAAATGTCTTCCCGAGGTGTTAGGAAATATATCAAAAAATGTCTTCCCGACTCTGAAATAAAAATATTGCGTTTAATATTGCGTTAGGAAATATTGAAGATGTTATCAAGAAGTCAATTCTTCTTTAAAAATGTATGTCTTTTCTCCAAACTTGTATCATTGTTCAATAGAACATGTCACCTAGCCATTTGTTATTAGAAGGTCTTTCGACATGATGGAAACCCAATATGGTGCCCAACCACACCATGCCACTTCAATGGAAAGCCTCAATAATATAATTATTGTTTATATCGTCGATCATAGTTCAAAAATATCATATTTCACTTGAAGGAATGCAGCTACATACACCTTACATCAATGTCAACCCATATGTGTGTCACATCTTTGCATCTACGTCAATTCTTGTATCATGCCCTACATCTCAACAAACGTGTCTTATAACATACATTCAATACAATCCTATGTTACGATATGCGACAATGTTAGTGGGCAACTGTAACACCGCGAATTTTACGATTTTGAATTATAAGATTTTATTAATATTTTTATTAATTATATATTCGAAAATGAATTTATGAGAATTTTCGGTAAATAATTAGACGAAACTCTAGTTGAGTTTTAGTCTTGTAATTTTATTTCCAATTTTGTGGTAAATTTTGGTAATTTTCGGAGACAGTCGGTTCTAGACCACTGTCGGGGCCGAAATCAACCCGGTACGGCTCAAAAAGTGGTTTTTGAGTTTCGTAACTCGGAATCGAATTCCAATCGCACCGTTGGCTTCTTAATTTCATTTCGAGTCAATATAGACCCTGAATACATCCATACCCATACCTATTTTTTAAATATTTTTCACTCGGAATGCCGAAATCCGAAATTCTAATCAGATATTACGATCGGACAATTTATAATATCTGATCAAGTATTAGCTGATATACTCGAGCATGTTTATCGCACGGGTCCGTGAAGTGGTCGTTTCGCATTGGGATGCGAGATTTGCCTTTTCATAAAACAAACTTCACATCACTCACCCTAATGTCATAGGAAATCATCATTAGCCACCCTAGGAGATTTGGTAATGATTTCCTAGGGGGAAATCTGATTTCCTCCTCTCATTAGACACTCTTCACTTTCCACACTTCACACTTCACTCTCACACTCTCTCATTTTCAAATTTTCAAGAGAAGGTAAAAAACCTCTCTTCATGTTTCCTCTCCTTTCTCTTTTCTTCTTCCATCTTCAATCCTTGATCTCTCAACATTCAACCAATGGATGTTGATGAGATTTAAGTATGTTGTTCATGAGCATGTCAAGAACATATTCAGCCGTTGAAATTTTCTAAAACGCTTTCTAACTCATTTTCTCCTCAAAACCGAAAATGGTGGTGTTCTTGAACTTATGAAAATATTTTGTTGAAACCGTGAACAACTTGTGTTCATGGAGTTGTTATAATGTTGTATTACATACTTTTTGTTGTTTTAGCCAAAGGGGATGATGATGAAATCAAAGGAATCTTTAGGAAGTGTTTTGGAAAAATGAGAATGTATGTATTTCTGTTTGTTATTAGCCTTAAAACCATGGCTTGGAACAAGTTGGAAAAATAGAAATCTTTGCTAAAAAGGATGTTAAAGTTTATGAGTACATGAATGTCTCATAAAACTCTTAAATAATATTTTAAATAA
>NW_017724704.1:0-1295 GCF_001865875.1 Lupinus angustifolius | reverse complement strand
TGGGATTTAAGAAACCCAAGATGTTTATGTTTGAATGCTTTTGAATATATATGATTGTTGATGAAATATGTTGAATATTGTACATGAATGTTGTTGTAAACTTTTCTGAGTGCAGGTGTTTGAAAAATCATGTTTAAATGTGTTTCGGTTGTCGAAAAGGGCAAAAGTTAGTATTTTGTCCAAGTCCCTCTCGCTTGGGCGAGAAACTCTCACCTGGGCGAGGGGAAGTTTTGGTTCTGGAACTCCTCGCCCGGGCGACCAATCCTCGCTTGGGCGAGCAAGCCTCGCCTGGGCGAGCAAGGGTCCCGCTTAGGCGAAAAAGGCCCAGGATTTCGATGAAAATTGGGAATTCTCTCGCTTGGGCAAGCTAAGGCCTCGCCCGGGCGAGCAAAAGCCCGCCTGGGCGGAAAAAAAAAATCCAGGATTTTAATGAGTTTCTATAACTCTCTCGCTTGGGCGAGAAAGGTCTCACTTGAGCGAGAAGAGACCTCGCTTGGGCGAGAGAGGTCTCGCTTGGGCGATAATACCTTCGCCTGGGCGAGGAAAGCTCTAGTTTATTTGGGATTTAAAGAGGAATTGTCGCTTGAGCGACTGGTCCCCGCTTGGGCGAGGGACAGTGTGGGAAGATTGGAATAAAATGATGTTGTGAACAATGTGATGAACCCGGGTAGGGTGTGTGGTGATATAAAGGTTGTGGAATGAGATCATGGCGTAGATGTGAAGCATGACTCCACAAAGATATGAAAGCATTGTTTGTGTTTATGCCTGGTTGGGCAAGTATCCGACTCGAGGTTGTGAACTAGGGGGGTACCCTGGTAAGGATACATGATATCACTGAACAACGATCGACCGACCGTAAGAGGCTTGGTCATGTGACCGTCCAGGATTATTCGGTGATGGGTTGTTGTGATTGAGATGTTACCTTGAGCACGTACGGTTGACGTACTATCGGGTCCCACGAGAAGCATTCTGTGTCGGGAGATGGCTTAAGGATGGGTCGATCATGTGTTTGATTAATACATTTGCATTTGATTCTGATTAAGAATGCATTGCATTGTGACCATGAAGTAGTGGAGAGGAAATGACGGGATGACTTAGAGCACCATGATGTAAGCAGGGACGACACTGATTGGATGGTGATTCGCCAACAGTGTCTTGAGGGAGAGTCTGGGTGAGACGAGTCCCTTGTATTCCTGGGCAGGTACCCTGTTGGATCGGACAATTCTCACAGGCCAAACTAAGCAATCTCTGACAACCCCGGGATTGCATTCAAGATCGATGAGAGGGATGCCCAG
>NW_017724703.1:0-1235 GCF_001865875.1 Lupinus angustifolius | reverse complement strand
AGGACGAGGATGAGGATGAGGATAGGATGAGGATGAGAATAGGATGAGGATGAGGATGAGGAGGTGGATAGGATGAGGATGAGGATGAGGAGGATGATGAGGAGTGGGATTAGGATGAGGATGAGGAGGAGGATAGGATGAGGATGAGAAAGGATGAGGACGAGAATGAGGATGAGGAGGAGGAGGAGGATGAGGATAGGATGAGGATTAGGATGAGGATGAGGATGAGGATGAAGATAGGATGACGACGAGGATAGGATGTGGATGAGGATAGGATGGGAAATTTGAGGAGGAGGATGAGGAAGAGGATAGGATGAGGATGAGGATGATGATAGGATGAGGATGAGGATAAAGATAGGATGAGAAAGAGGATGAGGATGAAGAGGAGGGTAGGATGAGGATGGGGATGAGGATAGGATGAGGACGAGGATAAGATCAGGATGACGATAGGATGATGATGAGGATAGGATGAGGAGGATGACGAGGAGGATGAGAATGAGGATGAGGATGAAGATAGGATGAGGATGAGGATGAGGATAGGATGAGGTTGTGGTGGAGGATAGGATGAGGATGAGGAGGAGGATGAGGACGAGGATAGGATGAGGATGAGAATAGGATGAGGAAGAGGAGGAGGATAGGATGAGGATGAGGATGAGGAGGAGGAGGAGGATGAGGATGAGGATGAGGATGAGGATGAAGATAGAATGACGACGAGGATAGGATGAGGATGAGGATAGGATGGGGAATTGGAGGATGAGGATGAGGAAGAGGATAGGATGATGATAGGATGAGGATGGGGACAAAGATAGGATGAGGATGAGGATGAGGATGTAGAGGAGGGTAGGATGAGGATGAGGACGAGGATAAGATCAGGATGAGGATTGGATGAGGATGAGGATAGGATGAGGATGAGGATAGGATGAGGAGCAGGACGAGGAGGATGAGGATGAGGATAGGATGAGGTCGTGGAGGAGGTTAGGATGAGGATGAGGAGGACGAGGAGGAGGATGAGGATGAGGATGTGATGTGAACCTCTTGGGTAAAAGGCTCTTGAAATGATCTCTCATGGTTGGTGTATGGCCTAGGCTCACGGTTGATTTAAGCCTTTGAGATATGCAGCGGAAATAACTTGTGTTTTGGATAAAAGAAGATGGAAAAGAGATGAGGTGAGGCACTACAAACAATTCAGTTGTTTGATAAGCCAAGTGATGCTCGCCACAAGAACTTGGATCTTG
>NW_017724702.1:0-945 GCF_001865875.1 Lupinus angustifolius | reverse complement strand
AGGATAGGATAGGATAGGATAGGAAAGGATACGATGGGATAGGATAGGATAGGATAGGAGTGGATATGATAGTATAGGATAGGATTGGAGAGGACAAGATAGGGTAGGATAGGATATGATATGATAGGATAGGATAGGATATGATATGATATGATATGATACGAAGGGATGGGATGGGATAAGATAGGATGGGATAGGATAAGATAGGATAGGATAGTATAGGATAAGATAGGATAGGAAAGTATAGGATAAGATAGGATAGGATAGGATATGATAGTATAGGATATGATAGGATAGGATACTATAGGATAGTATAGGATAAGATAGGATATGATAGTATATGATATGATAGGATGGGATAGGATAGGATAGAATATGATACGATAGGATAGGATTGGATGGGATATGATAAGATAGGATAGGATAGGATATGATAGGATATGATAGGATAGGATAGGATATGATAAGATAGGATAGGATAGGATAGGATAGACTAGGATAGGATGGGATAGGATAGGATGGGATATGATAGGATGGGATAGGATATGATAGGATATGATACGATAGGATAGGATAGGATGGGATAGGATAGGGTAGGATAGGTTAGGATAGGATAGGATAGGATAGGGTTGGATAGGATAGGATACGATAAGATAGGATAAGATAGGATAGGATATGATAGGATAGGATAGGATAGGATAGGATAGGATCGAATAGGATTGGATAGGATGGGATAGGATAGGATAGGATAAGATAGTGTATGAAAGCATAGGATAGGATACGTTAGGACATGATAGGATAGGATAGTATAGGATAAGATAGGATATGATTGGATATGATAGTATAGGATATGATAGGATACGATAGTATAGGATAGTATAGGATAAGATAGGATAGGATATGATAGGATGGGATAGGATATGATACGATAGGATAGGATAGGAT
>NW_017724701.1:0-3260 GCF_001865875.1 Lupinus angustifolius | reverse complement strand
AGAGGATAGGATAGGATAGGATAGGATAGGATAGGATAGGATCGGATAGGATAGGATAGGATAGGATAGGATAGGATAGGATTGGATAGGATAGGATAGGATATGATAGGATAGGATAGGATGTGGATGAGGATGAGGATGGGGATGAGAATTAGGATGAGGATTAGGATGAGGATAGAATGAGGATGAGGATGAGGATGCGGATGAAGATGAGGAGGAAGATGAGGATGAGGATGTGGATGTGGATGCGGATGAGGATGAGGATGAGGATGAGGATGAGGATGAGGATGAGGATGAGGATGAGGATGAGGATGAGGATGAGGATGAGCATGAGGATGAGGATAGGATGAGGATAGGATATGATAGGATAGGATCAGATACGTTAGGATACGATAGGATAGGATTGGATAGGATATGATATGATAGGATAGGATACGATATGATAGGATAGGATAGGATACGATAGGATAGGATAGGATAGGATAGGATAGGATAGGATAGGGTAGGATAGGGTATGATAGGATAGGGTAGGATAGGATAGGATAGGATAGGATAGAAAAATATTGGGTAGGATAGGATATGATATGATAGGATTGGTTAAGATAGGATGCGTTGGGAAAGGATGGGACATGATTGGAAACGATAGGATAGGATAGGATAGTATAGGATAGGATAGTGTAGGATAGGATAGGTTAGGATATGACAGGTAGGATACTGTTGCATATGATAGGATATGATGGGATAGGATACGTAGGATAGGATAGGATATGATACGATAGGATAGTATAGGATAGGAGATGATAAGAATGGATAGGATAGGATTGGATCGGATCGGATAAGATAGGATAGGATAGGCTAGCCTAGGATAGGATAGGATAGGATAGGATAGGATATGATAGGATAGGATAGGATAGGATAGGATAGGGTACGATAGGATCCTATATGATACGATTGGATAGGATAGGATGGGATGGGATATGATGGGACTTGATTGGATAGGATAGGGTAGGATAGGGTATTATAACATAGGATACGATAGGATAGTATAGGAAATGATAGGGTAGGATAAGATACGATATGATAGGATTGGATAGGATAGGATGGGATGGGATAGGATGGGACTTGATTGGATACGATAGGAAAAGATAAGATAGGAGAGGATTGGATAGGATAGGATAAGATTGGATAGGATATGAGAAGATAGTTTAGGATAGGAGAAGGTAGGTTATGATAGGATAGCATAGGATAGGATTGGATAGGATAGGATAGGATTGGATAGGTTAGGATAGGATAGGAAAGGATAGGCTAGGCTAGGATACGATAAGATAGGATAGGATTGGATTGGATATGATAGGATAGGATCAGATAGGCTAGGATCGGTTAGGATAGGATAGGATAGGATAGGATAGGATAGGATAGGATAGGATAGGATAGGATAATATAGGATAAGATAGGATAGGATAGGATAGGATAGGATAGGATATGGTAGGATAGGGTATGATAGGATAAGATAGGAGAGAAAAAGATTGGGTAAGACGGATATGATATGATAAGATTGGATAAGATAGGATGCAATGGGATAGGATGGGACATGATTGGAAACGATAGGATAGGATAGGATAGTATAGGATAGGATAGTGTAGGATAGGATAGGTTAGGATATGACAGGGTAGGATACTATTGCATATGATAGGATATGATGGGATAGGATAGGTAGGATAGGATAGGAAATGATACGATAGGATAGGATAGGATAGTATAGGATAGCAGATGATAAGAATGGATAGGATAGGATTGGATCAGATCAGATAAGATAGGATAGGATTGGCTAGGATAGGATAGGATAGGATAGGATAGGATAGGATAGGATAGGATAGGATAGGATAGGATAGGGTAGGATAGGGTATGATAGGATAGGGTAGGATAGGATAGGATAGGATAGGATAGAAAAATATTGGGTAGGATAGGATATGATATGATAGGATTGGTTAAGATAGGATGCGTTGGGAAAGGATGGGACATGATTGGAAACGATAGGATAGGACAGGATAGTATAGGATAGGATAGTGTAGGATAGGATAGGTTAGGATATGACAGGGTAGGATACTGTTGCATATGATAGGATATGATGGGATAGGATAGGTAGGATAGGATAGGATATGATACGATAGGATAGGATAGTATAGGATAGGAGATGATAAGAATGGATAAGATAGGATTGGATCGGATCGGATAAGATAGGATAGGATAGGCTAGGCTAGGCTAGGATAGGATAGGATAGGATAGGGTAGGATAGGATACTATATGATACGATTGGATAGGATAGGATGGGATGGGATATGATGGGACTTGATTGGATAGGATAGGGTAGGATAGGGTATGATAACATAGGATACGATAGGATAGTATAGGAAATGATAGGGTAGGATAAGATACGATATGATAGGATTGGATAGGATAGGATGGGATGGGATAGGATGGGACTTGATTGGATACGATAGGAAAAGATAGGATAGGAGAGGATTGGATAGGATAGGATAAGATTGGATAGGATATGAGAAGATCGTTTAGGATAGGAGAAGGTAGGATAGGATAGGATAGGATAGGATAGGATAGGATAGGATAGGATAGGATAGGATAGGATAGGATAGGATAGGATAGGATAGGATTAGATATGATAGGATAGGATCAGGTAGGCTAGGATCGGTTAGGATAGGATAGGATAGGATAGGATAGCATAGGATAGGATAGGATAGGATAGGATATGATACGATATGATAGGATTGGATACGATAGGATATGATATGATAGGATCGGATGGAATAGTATAGGATAGGAGATGATAAGAATGGATAGGCTAGGACAGGATAGGATAGGATAGGATAGAATAGGATAGGATAGGATAGGATAGGATAGGATAGGATAGGATAGGACATGATAGGATAGGATACGATATGATAGGATAGGATGGGATAGCATGGCATGGGATAAGATAGGATAGAATCAGATATGATAGGATAGGCTTGGATAGGATAGGATAGGATAGGATAGGATTGGATAGGATAGGATAGCATCGGATAGGATAGGATAGTTTAGGATAGGATAGGAGAAGATCTGATAAGAGAGGATAGGATAGGATACGATATGGTAGGATAGGACATGATAGTATAGGATAGGATATGATATGATAGGCTAGGATCAATTAAGATATGATAGGATAGGGTAGGATAGTTTAGAATAGGATAGGATAGGATAGGATA
>NW_017724700.1:0-1038 GCF_001865875.1 Lupinus angustifolius | reverse complement strand
TAGGATAGGATAGGATAGGGTAGGATAGGATATGGTAGGATACGTTAGGGTAGGATAGGTTAGGGTAGAACAGGATAGGATAGGACAGGATAGGCTAGGACAGGATAGGCTAGGACAGGATAGGATAGGATAGGATAGGATTGGATAGGATAGGATAGGATAGGATAGGATAGGGTAGGATAGGATATGGTAGGATACGTTAGGGTAGGATAGGTTAGGGTAGAACAGGATAGGATAGGACAGGATAGGCTAGGACAGGATAGGCTAGGACAGGATAGGATAGGATAGGATAGGATTGGATAGGATAGGATAGGATAGGATAGGATAGGGTAGGATACGATAGGGTAGGATAGGAGAGGGCAGGATAGGATAGGGTATAGGATTGGATAGGATAGGATAGGATAGGATAGGATAGGATAGGATAGGATAGGATTGGATAGGATAGGATAGGGTAGGATAGGATAGGGTAGGATTGGATAGGACAGGATAGGATAGGATAGGGTAGGATACGATAGGGTAGGATACGAGAGGGTAGGATAGGATATGATAGGATAGGATAAGATAGGATAGGTAAGGATAGGATAGGACAGAATAGGATAGGATTGGATATGATAGGATAGGATAGGATAGGATAGGATAGGATTGGATATGATAGGATAGGATAGGATCGGATAGGATAGGATAGTTTAGGATAGGATAGGATAGGAGAAGATAGGAGAGGATAGGATATGATAGGATATGATAGGATATGAGAGGGTAGGATAGGATAGGATAGGATAGGATAGGATTGGATAGGATAGGATAGGATAGGATCGGATAGGATAGGATAGTTTAGGATATGATAGGATAGGAGAAGATCTGATCAGAGAAGATAGGATAGGATATGATATGGTAGGATAGGAGAGGATAGGGTAGGGTAGGGTAGGAGAGGATAGGGTAGGATAGGATTAGATAGGATGAGGATGAGGATGAGGATGAGGATGAGGATGAGGATGAGGATGAGGATGAGGATGAGGATGAGGATGAGGATGAGGATGA
>NW_017724699.1:0-461 GCF_001865875.1 Lupinus angustifolius | reverse complement strand
GTTCAAGAAAAATGATGAGGGAGTAGTATATGTCATACTACGAGATGAACTACTACCAAACTGAACCTCTTCCTCATCACTGCATATTTCAATCTCCTCTTCATCACTAAAATCGCTAACAATATCTCTCACAATGGCCATTTACAATAAAAAATTAATAACATTAAAACATATAAACTTATAGAAATGAAATAAAATGGAGCAACTAAATAATATACTAACCTCTACAATAAAAGCTTACTGGAAGAAACTGATTAACAAACTCCACTGTTTCACAGAATTCAGAGAATGAAGAGAAATTGATGTGAAGATATAATTTACATACCGGGGTAAATATATAGACATTCAAAAACTCCTCCCCCATTGCCGATTTAGGGGAGGATAATTAAAAAAATTTAAATAAATCAAAAAACGCCCCCCACCATTGCCGATTTAGGGGGGAAATTAAAAAAAAAAATTGG
>NW_017724698.1:0-16242 GCF_001865875.1 Lupinus angustifolius | reverse complement strand
TTGCCGAGTTAGGGGGGTCAAATTAAAAAAAAATATATATGGAAAACTCCCCCTTTGCCGATTTAGGGGGGAGAGATTAAAAAAATATTATATCCATGAAAAACTCTCCCCCCCTCCCATTGCCGAGTTAGGGGGGAGGCGAATAAAAAATAATAATAAGTGAAATCGGCAACAAGGTTGCCGATTTAGGAGAAAACTACACCATTCTTGTAATATTTTGAAAAGGTGCACCAAGACCGTAATTTTTCGGTCAAGGTGCACCAACTGAGTAAATTTTCCGGAAAACCTCATACTAACCAGTACTATGTATTTTTTAGTTGATATACTAGATCATACTGTTACCTAAAAACTAATATGTATAATTGATTTATCAAGTCACTATTCAGTTTTCACGTATTATGTCATACTCCACAAAGGCATGAGTTTTAAATAGAGAAAAGGATATATGCATAAAAAATACAAGAATTTTTTACATGTATTCACTGTTTATATTCAATCATTGCAGGTTTAATGTTTTACTCACTATTCAACGGAATTAAATTTAAAACCTGTGTAAAAAAATGGATGTGCTTATAACAGTTTTTGACACTTCTCTCTTCCTAACCATTTGACACATCTAACAGTTATATAGTAGATCGCGCCACAAGTACAAACAAGAAGAGACGAACACATTCGCCACCCTAGAAAGCAGCAACAATAATGAAGACAAACCTAATGATGCCTCCACCATCAAAGCTGAAGAGCATAAAGAAGATTTCTGTTTGAATTGGTGAATGAAGTGTTGGTGGAGACTTTGAGGCCTAAAGAAAGTGGAAATAGGCTTTGGTTTTAGCATGGTTGTTGTTGGTACAAGGGGAACGTTGAAGGGTTGGTAGAGAGAGTGTGGAAGAGGATTGAGAAGTTTCCATGAGCGAAGTGTGAGGTTTCGGAGGATATTGGTGGGTTGATAGAGTTAGAGGATATGGAGAAGGCAAAAGTGGAAGTTGAAGAGGGTTTAGAGAAAGAAGGAGAAGGGTTGGTGGCGGAAATTGAAGGGAAGATATGGGACACGTTAGTGCATGATGAAATGGTTATGAGTTATGACTGTTGATAATACTAGGTTTTAAACGAGTTTAACTCACCATTACTAACATATGTGATTGAAATTTTTTTAAATTTTATTTATTTATTTTTGTTTAAAAATAATATAAAATTATGACCGTTAGAAATAATTTTTTGACACGTGTCATCAGTGGCTGATCTTGATCAAAAGTTTAGAGGAGACAACAAATTTTAATGAGTTCAAGAATAATAAAATATACAAAAATATACATAATTGATTCGAAGTTTTCAAATAACATATTAATTAACAACTAAATATGTTAAACAAAAATTCAGAATGTGTCAACAATGTCAATAATTACACTCTAATATGAGTAATGATACTACAACGTTATATTATCAATTGTAGGAAATAAGAATATAGCATAAAGAAATTATTGGTATAAAACACACATGCGGACTATGCTAAAAAGCACATACAAAAAAGTAAAAAAAAAATGTTATATCCTCCTAAGAATGCTCTCACCTAAAATAAAGTGATATGGTCACTTGTAAATTAATCATTAATAAATGAAGTATTACTTTGTGATGTATGTTAATTTCTTATGGGTAAGAAGATTTAGTATGAGGATATATCATTTTTTTATACACAAATGGGTGATGGTTTTTGTTGTGGACTATTCTTATTAAGCATGAATAATGATGAATATTTTTTATCGATGAATATTAGGATGTTAGTATTTGTGGTGGGGCGAGATTTGAACCATCAATCTCTTTCACTTCACCTCTTCTCCTTTACTATCACACCACCATATAACTATGTTTTTTTTTATTAAATATGACAATTGTGAGACTTGAACTCATAACCTACTTCACTTCATCATTTAAACTCTTCATATTAACCAACGAACTATCTTATGACTCCTAATAATAATGAATATTAAATAGGATAATGAAAAGTTGACTTTATACTATATTGTTGTATGAATACTGAATAAATTAATAGCAAATAATGGTGAAAATAACATTGTGTACTTCTAATGTAGTGTTTAGAATTAATAAAATAGATTTTAATTTAAACATAAAAGAATTATGTCATTTTGGATGTAAAATATATCTGTATATTTTTTTAAATTTCAGGGGGACAGTTGCCCCCACCTGCCCTTTGATAGTTTCGCCACTGCGTGTCATAATCTTACCCAGTACTAGACTCTCCAGTACTGGAGAGGATCCCCATCCATTTTAAACTTGGAAACACGATTTTAACTAAGCAATTGAAGTTAGAATGTCAACCATCGTAATTACAATTGCATGGTTCAGTATGCTTCATCATGGATTTTGAAATCTACATATCTATTTGAGAAAAAGATGTATACACCGACAGTGTAAGAGTTTTTTATAATGTTACTTCATTATCTACCATTCATTTTCAATTATGTTTGACTTTTCACAAAAAGTAATCGAAATGAAGGGTGAATAATGCACTAATTATGCATAATTCTTTACACTGTCAGTATATCAATATTACACTCTATCTATTTAATAGTATTTGTTGTCCTATGAAATGTTTAAAATTTTCAACTATAATATATTTTTATTTACCTAAGATAACATATGAGACAAAAACGTATCCTAACAAATCTGATAATAACTATGACCACTGATAGATATAGGGCTCGAGAGTAGGGTGTGTAACAATGTTTAAAATTTTAAAAAATAAATATCATTACATATAAAGAGGAGGGATCCATTTACAATCATTTTAAGTTACACTAATTACACTCAATCTCAGTCGTTCATTTTCTTATATCTAATAGACTAAATAGGCGAGTGCAATAAGTGATGAGAGAGAAAAGAGAAATCTTAAATAACTTTTAAGTTTCACCCATTTGGTTCGTTAGATCGAAGAAAATGAATGACTGAGATTGAGTATAATCAGTGTAACTTAAAATGATTATAAAAGGATTTCTCCTCATATATAAAATAATAAAAACATTCATATCAAAATTAGAAAATTTAAATATAATTAATCAAATAAATTACACAATATGTATAAATTAATATTAATATGAAGGTCTCGCTCAATATAAGTTATTAAACAGACATTCATTCATGCATATCTCATTCAATTACGCAACAATTAAAATCTTTGCAAACAAAATATAATATAATAAAAACAAAGTAGAATAAAAATAATAAAATTACAAATTACAAAGATTGAAAGAGTGAATAGAAACAATAAAGCAAACAAAGAATAAAGGGAATGAAGCAATTAGAAGGCAATAAATAAAATCATTAAAATGAAAACAATGTTAAACATATACCGAAAACAACAAATGAAACGGAAGTAATAAAACAAACAAAACAAGCAAATAGCTTTTTGCAAAGGCAATGAATAAAAACAATAAAATTATAACAATGAAATGGAAATAGTATTAAGACAATGAAAAAATGATATACATAATAGTAACAATGTAATAAAAAATAGTAATGCTCTATATAAAAAAATCAATCAGCTAACAAGTGAAACAATGTTTAAGGACAATATACATGTATAACAATATATGATATATGTTAGTTTTAAATTCAATACCACAAAAGTTGGAAGATATGTTCCAAATCATAGGACACTGAGAAACAATTTGGTAAGTAATAATATATATAATAATAACATAATAAAAATTTAGTAAGTAATAATATATATATATATATATAATAATAATAACATAATAACAATTTAGTAACATGTATAATACTACAATTTACACAAATTGATAATTTAAGCTACAAAATTAGTTGAAGAATTTAAATAACAATAAAACATCATTCCCTAATATTTATTTAGTTAATATGTGGTCCAGTTCAATTCTAGCGCTTCCTAAATTTATAAAACCATAAACTGAACTGAACATAAAAGGTTCCATTGATTTCGCAGTTTAAATCAAAACCACTTACACCTCTAAAAGACAGCATGGTTTATGAACGAGAATCATATCTCCTAAATCAGATATGTTAATAGCTAATCAACTTAAGTAATATAAATATATAATTTTATGTTTTTAGAATTTTGTATAAGAAAGAGATATGAGTGGTTTGTCACTTGGGACTAGTGATGTGCAAACCGGACCTGGCAGACGTTTGGATCGGTCCGAGTCGACTACCATTAATAACTATTGGGCTTATTGTATTAGGCTATTGGGCTGTTCATATAAAGCCCCTTTCCCTTTTTGTTTTCTGTTTAGTTAGTTAAGTTGGTTATGTTAGTTAGTTTCCTATTTAAGGCAAGTTCTTCATTGTTATCATCAATCAATTCAATCATCATTAATAAAATACAATCTTCATATTTTTCACCATGTTGAGTTCCAATATGGTATCAGAGCTCTCAAATTGAGAGCTCTATTGCGCACTCATCATTCCTTTCATTCAAACCAACTCATCCCTTTCATTCAAACCAACCTATCCCTTATCTCGGCAATCTCACTTTCTTCGTAACCCCACTTATCATTCATTAACACCAAATCAATTCATTCCTCATTTCAACCGTTTCCTCTATCTAAAGCTCATCCTCAAAACCGCGTCTTTCCTTCGCTCCACCATCATCAATTCTTGGTTGTTCAAACTGTGATTCGTTTCCGCATCATCCATTTTCACGAAAAGCATCAGATCTCCTTCATGCAAACAGAGAGCAACAGTGACCACCAATTGATGGATGTGTTCCAAAATCCATCAAGCCCTTTCTACCTGCACCCTGGTGAGAATCCTGGATTCATTTTAGTTTCCCCTCCTCTTGATGGCACAAACTATAATTCTTGGAGTAGAGCTATGAGAAGAGCTCTCAGATCCAAAAACAAATATAAGTTTGTTAATGGCACCATTAGAATGCCAAGCACAACTGATCCTACATTTGAAGCTTGGGAAAGATGTAATAACATGATAGTTTCTTGGATAAATAGATCACTATCACCTCAGATTGCTCATAGTGCTGTTTATATAGATGGAGCACAAGAATTATGGCAAGATCTTAAAGATAGGTTTTCCAAGGGGGATTATTTTAGAACTTATGATCTCCTTCAAGAAGTTCATTCAATACGGCAAGGAGATCGAAACATTTCTACATATTTCACTGATCTCAAAACTCTTTGGGATGGATGCTCTACGACCTCTAATCCCATGCATATGTGATGTCAAATGCACATGCGAATCTATGAAGAGCACCAATCAGTATCGAGAATCTGAATATGTCATTTGTTTCCTTAAGGGCCTCAATGATCAATATGGAACAATCAAAAGCTCATATCCTCCTAATGGAACCACTACCAACGATAAACAAGACATTCTCTTTGGTCATACAGCAAGAAAGGCAATTGGATGGTACTATCACTGAAGATCGAAGAACTGTTGTCAACAATATCACCTCCAAAACAACATGGAGAAATTCGGCACAAAAGAGTGTTGGATTCAATTCCTCAAGAGAGCAAGATGCCAATAGATTCAATGGCAGAAACACATACAATGGAAATCCACAATCATATACCAAAAACAACTCCACCAATAAACCAAACATGGTAAGCAACAAAGGCAAGATTTGCACATTTTGTGGAAGAGAGAATCATACTGTTGAAATTTGTTATTTCAAACACGGATTCCCCCTACCTTCAAGCCTAGACAGAGGCAAAGCGAATCCACTATTAATTCTAGCATATGTGCAACTGATATTGCACCAACACCAAGCACCTCAATCAGAAATCAAGAAAAGGACATTGATGAGAAAACTATCCTGACATTCAATTCTGCAAATTATGCGAACCAACCTTCAATAGAGGAAGATACACATCCTCACTTAGGTATGTCTTCTAATCTCAGTTATTGGATTCTTGATACAAGGGCTACAGATCATGTTACCACTAATCTGTCCAATTACACAAGTTATCATAACATCACACCTATACTTATAAAACTACCTAATGGAGCCTCTGTATTGACAAAATGCTTTGCCACTATCACTTTATCAACTGAATTACGCCTTCATAATGTTCTGTACATACCTGAATTTACTTACAATTTAATATATGTTCATAAACTTGCAACCTGTTCCAATTATACTATTACATTTGATCACAATTGTTGTCTCATTCAGGATACAACTACCTTGAGGATGATTGGACTTGCTGAGGTCTCCAATCATCTATACATTTTTCATACTTTAGACAATTCTGCTAAACATGTATTACATAGCATAAATTCTGATCCTGCTAAAAATTTTGATTTGTGGCACTTCCGTTTAGGCCATCCATCCCATTCTGTGATTGAATTAATGTGCTCTCAATATTCATATATGAAATTGCATATGCATACTGCTTGTGACACTTGCCATATTGCTAAATAAATAAAAAAAAAAACCTTTCCTATTAGTACATTTGTTTCTTCTCACCCTTTTGAACTCATTCACATGGACATTTGGGGTCCCTTAAAGTGTCCATCCATTCATGGACACAAATACTTTCTTACTATAGTGGATGACTTCACAAGACATACATGGCTATTTCTCATGATGTCTAAAGCTGATACTAGAAACTTAGTTAAAGATTTTGTTCAATTTGTGCTTGTTCAATACAATCAACACATTAAAGTCATTAGATCTGATAATGGCCTAGAATTTATGATGCCTACCTTCTACTCTACTTCTGGCATCATTCACCAAACATCATGCATTGAAACTCCCCAGCAAAACTCTATTGTGGAAAGAAAACATAGGCATATACTTAATGTGACTAGGTCTCTCCTATTCCAATCACACTTATCCCCCTCTTTCTGGACCTATGCATTGAAACATGCAGTTTTTCTGATAAACAGGCTACCTACTCCTATGTTAAACAGTAAATCCCCAATTGAAATTCTTCTAGGAACACCACCTTCTTTTACCAACCTGAGAGTTTTTGGTTGCCTGTGTTATGGCACGACCCTTGTCCAAGGTAGAACCAAACTTGACCCTCGGGCCAAGAAATGCATATTCCTTGGCTACAAACATGGTACTAAAGGCTACATACTCCTTGACATACACACTAAGCACCTTTTCATCACAAGAAATGTCCAGTTTTATGAGCATATCTTCCCATATCATACTCCCAATAAACCTCTTCCTGCCACTACTGAACAACCTACTGATACATACAATTTCCCATTGGATGTCCCCGTTCACCCCTCTTCTTCACCAATCATTGACCAACAAATCCCCATTCCATCCAGTTCTCCTATTCTCTCTACTACCATCACCAACAATACTTAAATCAGAAGATCTCATAGACCACACATACCCCCCACATACCTCAAAGATTTTCATTGTAGTCTTCTCACTTCTTCCCATCACATTGATCCTCCCAACATCACTCACCCTCTGTCCACTGTCATCTCATACCATACACTATCCCTACCTTACAAAAATTATACTTTATCCATTAGTGCTCATATAGAACCTAAAACCTTTAAACAAGCCATTACTTCTCATGATTGGGTTCAGGCCATGAAACATGAACTTCAAGCCTTACAAGACAATAATACTTGGACTATAGTATCTCTACCCCCTGATAAAAGCCCTATAGGTTCCAAATGGGTTTATAAACTGAAATTTAAAGCTGATGGCACCATAGAAAGGCATAAATCCAGATTGGTTGCCAAAGGTTTTAATCAAATAGAAGGCTTGGATTTTTATGACACTTTTGCACCAGTTGTAAAACTCACTACCATTAGGATGCTCCTTGCTGTTGCATCATCTAAAAATTGGATTTTAAACAACTTGATGTTAATAATGCTTTCTTACATGGTGATTTGAATGAGGAAGTATATATGACACTCCCTCAAGGAGTTACTTCTACCATCCCTAACCCTGTTTGCAAATTAAATAAATCTTTGTATGGTTTAAAATAAGCTAGTAGGCAATGGTTTGCCAAATTATCCTCTTCCTTATTATCTTTAGGTTATATACAATCTCACCATGATCGTTCTTTATTTACCAAACACAATGATTCTGGTTTTACTGCTCTTGTGATTTATGTTGATGATCTTATACTTGCTGGTAACAATCCTTCTGAAATTGATTATGTTAAGCATTTTTTACATACTGCCTTCAAGATAAAAAATCTTGGCCTCTTAAGATACTTTCTTGGCATAGAAGTTGCTCATTCTAAACAGGGCATCACCATATGTCAACGAAAATACATCCTGGACTTACTTTTTGACACAGGTTTTCTTTATTCCAAACCTGTTCAGACTCCTATGATCAAGGGTCAATCTTTTCACCAAGATGATAGCCCACCATTCCAGGATCCTACGTTATATAGACAACTGGTAGGTCGTCTCCTTTACCTCACTAACACTCGTCCTGATATTACCTTTGCTGTCCAGCAGCTTAGTCAGTTCATGGCTACGCCTACTTCCCTACACTTCAAGGCTCTAACTCGTATACTGAGGTATTTGAAATCTTCTCCTGGTAAAGGTTTGTTTTATTCATCTTCTTCTTCTCTTCATCTCACTGGTTTTAGTGATTCAGATTGGGCTAATTGCCTTGACACTAGACGATCCATTTCTAGATTTAGTATGTTCTTAGGCACTTCTTTGGTTTCTTGGAAATCCAAGAAACAAAACACAGTTTCAAAGTCTTCCTCTGAAGCTGAATATAGAGCCCTTGTTTTTGCTTCTTGTGAAGTGCAATGGCTCACATACTTACTTCTTGATTTACATGTTTCTCTATTAAAATCAACCGTGCTTTAATGTGATAGTCAATCAGCTAGGCATATTGCAGCAAATTCTGTTTTTCATGAACGCACAAAACATTTAGATATTGATTGCCATATTACTCGTGAATACTTCAAGAACAACCTTTTCATCTTATTACCTATTTCATCCAAAGAACAGGTGGCTGATTTGTTTACAAAAGCTTTGGATACATCCTCATTGTGTCATATGCTTAACAAGTTGGGAATGCAAAATATACATTCTCCACCTTGAGGGAGGGTATTGGGCTTATTGTATTAGGCTATTGGGCTGTTCATATAAAGCCCCTTTCCCTTTTTGTTTTCTGTTTAGTTAGTTAAGTTGGTTATGTTAGTTAGTTTCCTATTTAAGGCAAGTTCTTCATTGTTATCAATCAATCAATTCAATCATCATTAATAAAATACAATCTTCATATTTTTCACCATGTTGAGTTCCAATAATAACAGCTTCGGTTTGTACCGGTAACCGGATGATCGTTCAAACCGTTTTGGACCGCATAGAATCCGATTCAACCAGGTGAAACCGGGATAACACGGAATAACCTGGGTGAACAAATTGGACAGTTCACGTACATTCATGGAATAACAAAAAAATGCAATGGTGCTCAAGTGCAAACTAGATTACACTTCGTTTTCCTTTTCTCACATATCTTTAATGGAACCAAACAAATTTAAAATATAAAACAAGGAAAAAGAAAGTGTTGCTGATAAATATTATCTTGACTCTTGAATCTTCACCTTCAACCATCTATAAGACTATTCAATAGTGTTGCTGCAAAATGAAAGCTGTCAAATGCTAAAATGCGGCTAAAAGAACAAGTAGGTATTGCTAGCTTGCTGCTACTAGGTTTACTTTGTAAACTTGTAGAACTGGGTCGGGTGCCAGCAGCTTCATACAATGGTTTAAGGATACAAGCCCACAATAATACATAATGTATCTTTAATTATATAATATAAATTTATATATAATATTAATTATATATTATACGAGATCTCTTCCGATTTGATATCCGTTCGGCTTTTACAATATTGCTTGGGATTGTTCAGTGACTAGTTGGTGATGGTTGGTCCACAAACATGGACACTGATCCTCTGTCCCAAAGAGATCATATTTACATGTCCCTAACGAATAATATTTCCCAAAATAATATAAAATATTAATTTATATTTTTTAATTTTTTTCTCATTTAAGTAACACATTTTAATTAGTTTGGTATACTATTGGGGATATCAATTGATACATGAGATCTTCATCCCACAAACATGGGGTTGTGGGAATTGAGCACCTTCAATTGTAGGGTCACATGTGGTATTCAAAGTGGGAAGAAGGATATATATTTTACAAAATTTCTATTATCATGTCTCAAGTTAATCACATTCTATCAAATAGTATAATAATTTATTTTCTAATTTTATGATTTTTTAATAAGTGACACTTTTTAATTGAATTGAGACACAATTAAAATATAAAAAAAATCTTCATTATTAAATTTGCCCCATCCACATGAGTGACATGATTAGTTATTAAAATACAAGAGTTAAAAGAGGCTTGCACGCCAGACTCTACCCCTCACTCCATATTTCTACCTTTCAAGTTTAGTACCCTTAAAAGTAAATTTTAGTGCATACATTTGTATAGGAATTTTTTTAACTTCTTATGTTGTTTTTTTAATATTTAACAAATTTTACACATTCGGTGAATTATATTTCTTTTTTTCCTGATGGGTATTACACTCTTGCGTTAGGAATCATGCTTGTGATTTACATCCATGTACATTAGATAAAAGTCTACATAAGTACCAAGGTCCAAATTGTAACTAATTATAGGAAAATACCCCTTGGAATAACTTTGGTTCAATGAACAACTTTTCATATTCAAATTAAATTAGTTAAAATTGGATTTCGAAAACCAAAAATCATAGATATAATTCATGTACATTTGTAAGTGTAAGTTTATTTTAAGTAAAATTGTTATTAAAAAAAAGATTTGAACTCAATTATTCTTAAAAAATTAAAAGGATTTTATTAATAAATGTCCCAAGAGCATTATTGTTTAAGCAATAGAAAATGAATAAACAGTGAAAAATTCAATTCAAATTTTCTTAATCAGATAAACGTGATATTTTCCAATGTAAAATTATTTATCTTCCCTTTAAATAAACTTTTAGAACACTCGTAAACATTCTGCCAATGATAAAACTATGCTCATTTATATCATCTCGAGTACGGTATTCCACATAATATGTCCAATTTTATTCTTCAAAAAATATTACTCTATAGAAGAAATCCACTTATGTGGAGTTAAACTATGTTAACTTTTATATCATTAATAATTTTTTATATAATATAAATTATATCGATTCATTCATTACTAATTATACACCATGTGAATTATGTCTAATAAATTTCCAATCTAACATTTAGTTTAAGCACATTTGTATTTAATAAATTAATATTTTTGTAAATATATGTATGTAAATATATATACCAGTAGCATTATTCGCCATTTTATCCAATACACATTCCACCCCAATCCAAAGAATAAAAAACTGATATTTCTTCTCTATTTTCTTTCTTATGTTTTCAGTTTTCACTCCTACCAAAAAGGTGATCCGTAACAAGAATCAAAATCCAGATTCTTTTTATCCGAACAGGCGAACTCTTCGATCCTGAGAAAAGCGTGATATACTTTTATTGTTTTATAAGTTGTGTCACTATATGTACTATTAATTTTGCTTGGTCAAAAAAATAATTAATTATTAATTATTTAACTTAAAAATATTTTTTCAACCAATTATATGTTTGTAATATATACAATGGTATAATTTATGGAACAACCGTGATGAGAAATTCAACTCAATAACAATGTAGACGACTCTAATAGAGTATATGCAGCGAATAATAATTTCCTCAACTTGTTAGAATGAGAAACAATATCAAATAATGCAGTAATACACAAGCGACACCGAAATTTTAACGTGGAAAACATTCCCAAAGCGAGAAGTAAAAGTCACGGGCACAAGCCAGTCAATCAAGCTCTACTATAATCAAAATAGGAATACAAGAGTGTCTCCAAATACAGCATAAAACGTGTTCAACAATACGGCATATAACAAAGCAACAAGCTTGAAAATGAGAACAAGAAAAACCAGAAAAAACCAGAAAAACAACTGCTGTAACAACTCATTTTCTACCACCTCAGATGTCGTCTCACTGATCCAACCATTCAGAATGAAGTACTATAAGTTGTGAACCTGCTGTCCAAATTTCAGTCCGATCCAACGATGAACGAAGACACAGTCGCGAGTTTCCCACGGCTGCTCGGAGTTCCTGCGGGTTGAGTTTTCTTATCTCCTCTCACACTTTTCAGTTGCTTTTTTTGTGCATAAATTACCTTGACTCCCTTGCCACATCTGACTCCTATCTATTAGATTAAGTGGGACAAATGAGTTTTGTCTAACTAAGTCTTTAACGGATAGATAGTGTCCCGTGCTGAAAATATAGGAGTGTAGTATTATAAAAGCAAGAAATATACTTACATCGCTTTTTGAACTAGTAAAATTGTGGAATATGCTTCCACCAAAAAATGTATTACATTCTTATTCTACTAAAGATGACATTGACGCTTATGTATAAGAGAATATAGTTTAAATAGCAGTGTAAAAATATTTTATACACTTAACAAATTATTTGCCACTCCGTTTGATATTTTCTATGTCTAATTGTCGATTCAGCAGTTATCAATAGTGAGTAAATTCTTTTTTTTGGTTATGAACATTATTGAACAATGCTTTATTACTTACCCCTCAGAAAGAAAATGGTATATACTAAGTTCTCTTAATTATTTTCCTGCACACAAAATATTGAAATATGTTATAAGTTGATATTTTATTTATTAATGATTGACTTACAAATAATACGTGTCACTTTCTTGTGGGTAAGAAGATTAGTATGAGGATGTAGTAGGTAGATATAACATTACTTATAATATGAAATGATATATTCTCATACTAAATCTTCATATTAATCTTTTTATCCATAAGAAAGTGAAGAAAATGACATATGTCATAAAGTGATACTTTATTTATTAGTAATTGGTTTATAAATAACATGTGTCACTTTTTTTACTGATATGAGGATTAGTACGAGAGTTTAGTATGCAGATATAATATTAGTTCGATTTCACCCAAAAAAAGGTTGGGTTGGTGGAAAACATAATCTAGAAGGACGAATCTAAGTTGTAGTATCCACATGTTATGGCTTGAAATTGAGTATGGATCGTCTCCGGTAATGGAGAAGCCAGTACCTTCTAAGATGTTGACACGTGGCAAGAAAAAATATTAACGATTGTGATTTTACACTCAAATTTTATTAAAAAAATAAAAGAAAATCCCTAAAATCCCCCTTCTTCATTTCCTTCCCCGTTGTCTTCTCCCCTCTGTCGGCTAAAGAAAGAGTTATTGCTCTAGTACTGGACCAGAGGTCATGTTGACAAAAACTCTTCTGTTGAAATAAAACTTTTTACATTGTGGTCAAGTTGATAAACCTTCACAATCAATTTTAACATAGCTAGAGAGATGGACTTTCTCAACTTCATGTCTCACTGAGTCTATCTATTCTCACTCCAATTCCCAAAACCTAACCCTTACCACACTGTTGATGGGAAGAAAACGAGGAAGGTGAAGGTGATTTGGATTTTACATGGGGTTGACCTTTCGTTGTATAAGGGAATGAAATGAGGAAGGAATTTAGGGATTTTTATTTTAATTAAAATTTGAGTTTAATTTGAGTGTAAAATCATGACCGTTGATATTTTTTCTTGCCATGTGTCAACATCTTAGAAGGTATTGGCCTCTCCGTTACAAGAGAGGATCCAGACTCCTTGAAATTACCTAGAATAGTTTACGCTATAAAGATTAAAGGAGTAGAGATTTCTCCATTACTGGAGAGAAAAGTGATTTTTTTACACATAGTTTTAGGATAATTGTGTCATTACAAGTTGAATAAAAAGATATAATTATCTTTTTATCTTACTTTTTGTATTATTTTGTACAATATTTTCTTCTACATTAATAGAGAGAGAAGTGTGACTCATAGTCAAAGAAGAGATTTTACTCATTCTGTTTCAAATGTAAACAAATCGTCACCAAATGAATACAAGCATGGGAAATGACATTTCCAAGTTAATAGTTCCTCAGTTTCTTATTATCTTTTTCTTTGAAGAAAAAAATGTATCTTTATTGTGACTTAAAACTTCAGGAAAATATTAATAACTAGAGTAAATTATACTAACACCCCCTGAGTTTTAGTGAAATTATACAAATTACCATCATTTTTTCTACACCTATACAAATCTCCCCTAGTTTTTATACTTTCATTACACTGATCACCTATGCATAAGAAATAAGTGTAATCTTTTAAACAAAAAATGTGATAAATGCAATTAAGTTAAACAAAACACGATACACTGTGTAGACAAGTCCAAATAATATATAAATCAATATATCTTTTTTATTTTTTGTTACAAAATGCATCAACAATTTTAAAGAAATATTGTTTAAATCGCTCTTATAATATAGTGTAATGAACCAAAAATAATAAAGAGATGTTGACTCATATATTATTTGGACTTGTCCTCACAGTATATCATGTTTTGTTTAACTTTATTGCATTTATCACATTTTTTGTTTAAAACATTACACTTATTTCTTATGCAGAGGTGATTTGTGTAATGAAAATATAAAATTTAGAGGAGGTTTGTGTAGGTGTAAAAAAAGTGAATGATAGTTTATGTAATTTCACTAAAACTCAGGGGGTGTCAATGTAATTTACTCTAATAACTATTTTTTCAATTAAACAGTTAACATTAATGTATAATTTGATAGTTAGAGATGAGTAATATTAATAGGAAGATAAATGGAAATAAATATGAAAAAAAAATGAAATTTTATGAGAATTATGTATATTGGTTAAACATTACCTGTGTTTTTTTGTTCTAAAAACAAATAACAAGTAACAGGAGTATGTGAAAAGAATGGAGGACTAAATAAAATAGCTAGTTGATATGGGGAATCCTAACTTAGTATATAGAATGAGAAGCAACGCTTGTATGAATATTGTTTAATGACCAAACAATATCAATCATTAGATTTGTCGAAAGTAATTGTTAAAAAGATAATAAATTGTTAAAATTACTTCAATAAAATCTAATCACGGATATTATTTGTGTCCATGCACGTTTTATGCAACAAAGAATATGCAGAATGATCTAATCTTCATGTCAACTTCAAAGTAATTTTACATTTCAAGCAAGTTATTTTCAAATTATTTATTAGTATCCCAAGTTTACTAACATGTTTTATTTTGCCTCATTATCTATACTAAAGGAGCTATAGTTTTAGTTATTTATAATTTATAATACTACAAAATTTTCAAGTCATCTGCCCTCTCTATAGTGAGTTATTATGTAAAAAAAAGAGTCATCCTAATTATAAGAAAGTGACACATATCACTTGTACACCAAAAATTAATAAATAAAGTATATCATTGTGACATATGCTATCTTCTTGTGGATAGGAGGATTAGTAGGAGGATGTAATCATTTTCGGTAAAAAAAAAACATCATAAGACATCCCTTTAATTAGGATTAGGTGTCCTTGTGACACTTGCTAAGGATTCCAAAGGCAAAAAAATATGTAATAGAAATGGAATACTAGAATTTGTAAGCCTCCCTCACTTTCAAATACATATTTATTACTTAAAAAGTGTTACTTAGACACTCAATATAACAACCAAATATTTACCTTATTAAGTAGAATAAGATAAAAATATTAATTTTTAAATCTTTATTAATTATTTTCTTTATGGTTTTTCTTTGTCTCCCTTTTCCTTTAGGAATTGAACTCCTCTCCATTTGATATACTCTTCTTAAGAGACTTCTAACATATCAAAATCACGTAAGGAGTATTTTATAATCTTTTCTACAATCAAAGCTATGTCAACTTTCTTCATAATGAATTTATTTTTAATCATATCTTCTTTGTTGGGAACAAGCGAACAATCAAATAGTAAAGAGTATAAAGACAAGAGAATAACACAAGAGATTTGGTAACGAGGTTCGGCCAATTGTGCCTACGTCCCCGGGAGCGTTGAGCGGCTACCACTATATATTATTAGAGAATAAGGATTAGTGTTTTACTATTCTTCTCCTTGTTACATTAGGTTTACATAACATCAATATATATAGCCCTCTACCCCAACCCCTTTACATCAGCCCAAGCCCATAACTTGTATTGCTGTTATCTAGAGATATGAGTCATTGCACAACACTCATCCTCCTCCTCATCCTATCCTCATACTCATTCTCGTCCTCATCCTATCCTTATCCTCATCCTCTTCCTCATTCTCGTCCTCATCCTATCCTCGTCCTCTT
>NW_017724697.1:0-546 GCF_001865875.1 Lupinus angustifolius | reverse complement strand
GCTTCCTTAGAAGCTTCACCAGCTGCCATGTACTCTGCTTCAGTTGTGGACATAGCAACAACATACTAAACTGATGATCTCCACATAATTGGTCCACCTACAAGGGTGAAGACAAACCCCGTTGTGGACCTTCTATCATCCAAGTCTCCTGCATAGTCCGAATCAACATAACCAATAACTGAAGGCTTACTCTGTTGGCTGCCAAACATGATACCGAGACCTGTAGTCCCCTTCAAATATCTGAAAATCCATTTGACTGCTTCCCAATGTTGCTTCCCTGGTTTCGACATGTACTTGCATACTTGACTAACTGCTTGTGCCAAGTCCGGTCTAGTAAAAACCATAGCATACATCAAGCATCCCACTTCACTGGCATATGGAACCTTTGGCATGTA
Source organism: Lupinus angustifolius (assembly GCF_001865875.1). Lineage (NCBI taxonomy): Eukaryota > Viridiplantae > Streptophyta > Magnoliopsida > Fabales > Fabaceae > Lupinus > Lupinus angustifolius. The sequence continues at coordinate 151 of NW_017724697.1, read as the reverse complement.
TTTCTTCTCTTCATATGTCTTCGGACACTGATCTAAGGAAAGCTTGAAGTGATTTTCCAATGGAGTGCTCACTACTTTAGCATTGCTCATATCAAATCTCTCTAAGATCTTTTCAACATAGCTTTTCTGGGAGAGTCATAGTTTTCTAGCT
>NW_017724696.1:0-219 GCF_001865875.1 Lupinus angustifolius | reverse complement strand
CCTAAATCTTTCATGTCAAACTCCTTACCTAGCATGACTTTCAGCTCATTGATATCACTCAAATGATTAGCAACAATCAACATATCATCAACATAAAGTAACAGAAAAATAAACGAACCATCGTCAAGGCTTCTGACATAAACACAACATTCATACTCACAGCGCTTATAACCAAGCTTCAACGTATAAGTGTCAAACCACTTGTACCACTGTCTGGGA
>NW_017724695.1:0-657 GCF_001865875.1 Lupinus angustifolius | reverse complement strand
TTGAAAGCTACATGGATCTCCTGAACTGATATGGAGAGCAACTGAAGCCATATCCTCAAAGCCATATCTCTCTGGAGGTTTGATAGGATGTCGATCCCTGTCTCTAGCAAGTAGATACTCTTGTACACCTGAACTCTCTGCTTGAGAATCATCATGTTCATGACTTGAACTAGTGCATGGTTCCTTGCCTTCATTCACCTGAACCATTTCATTGCTCACTGGAATCATATTTGATCCCAAAGTCTCTCCATTTTCACCTCTGTCAAAACTGACTGTTTCATCATGAAATCTTCATCAAACACTGCATCTCTGCTCAACACCACCTTTCTGGAAACTGGATCCCAGAACTTGAACCCCTTCACACCTTTGGTATATCCAATGAAGATACACCTCTTTGACTTAGGATCAAGTTTCGATCGTTCATCACTGGGTACATGTACATAAGCAGGACAACCAAATATGAGTAACGTATTATAATTAACTGGGTTACCTGTCCATACTTCTTCTGCAACTTTACCATCCAATGAAGCCTGTGGTGATCTATTGATGACATAACATGCTATACTAAGTGCCTCAGCCCAAAATCCTTTGGAAAGTCTTCAGTCTCATACATTTGGCCCTCTCTGTAAGAGTTCTATTCATCCTCTCTACAACACC
>NW_017724694.1:0-209 GCF_001865875.1 Lupinus angustifolius | reverse complement strand
CAAACACTACATCAATTTCATCAATTGAAATAACAATTGTTTGATGAATAAGCTTGAAGATTGTTGGCATGATTGATATGATGCGCAAATATATCGGAAGCTGTGTATTACGATCAACCTGCACATTCAAAAAACAACAAAGCAACCTTCCCCCCCCCTTTTGACATTATCAAAAAGATAACCCAGGTCAAAAAAGCTAGGAAGAGATA